>NC_053028.1:530426930-530625352 GCF_003073215.2 Triticum urartu | reverse complement strand
ATATTCCACCACCCCGTTCTCCTCTAGCCATTGCGCCCATGTCTGACGCTCATCGGACCCGCGCCGAGCGCCGGGCCGCTCTCACTTCCCGCGTCGCCCAAACGGCTCCTGTCGGTGGGCGTCCTCGCCGTTCCCCATCACCTGCCGTCAACGCCGCCACCGGCCCGGCGGGGGACAAGCAGCAAGCATCGTCTCAGCATCCGTCCGTGCGGCAAGATGGCCGCACCGCAACTCCCTCGCTCACCCCAGCTGGTTCTTCGTCTCGCGCGCTCCGTGCACCCATGGAGGCTCGAGCTGCACTCATCGCGGCAAACGAGCTCCTGCGCTACCATCCCGTCGACGACGTCTACAAAGAATGGCTCGACCGCGTCGCCGAGCTCGTCCGCGCCGCAGGGGGCTCTCCTGCGCCGTCCACTCCACTGCACCGCACCCCGCCCCGCGCGGGCGACGAAGCTCCGGTGGCTCCCCGGCCGCCTCCTCCTCAAGAAGGCGCCATGGCTCCAAGGCGCGTGGCCCTGGGCGGAACCCGCTCTGTCAGGGGCCAGCGCAGCAAGAGTAGAGCTGCCAGGAAGTCCCTCGCCCGCAAGAAGCTGCCCAGGCGCTCCCTGCTCCAGCACGTCGCGACCATGCTCCTGCTCCTGCACATCAAGACCCAGCTGCAGCGCGTGGGGACATGCAAGACCAAGCTCTCCGTCACCCAAGGCCTCCCGTGGCCACAGCAGGCTGCCGTGCCTTCACCACCGAGCTACGCAGCGTCGCGTGGCCCGGCAAGTTCAAGCCAGATCTGCCTCCTCGTTACGACGACACGGCTGACCCTGCGGAGTTCCTCCAGCTCTACGAGCTGGGCAGCGAAGCTGCCAACGGAGACGAGAAGGTCATGGCGAACTGGTTTCCCATGGCACTCAAGGACGGGGCCCGCACATGGCCCCTGAACCTGGCTCCAGGCACGATCTCCTCCTGGGATGAGATGCGCACCCGCTTCATCGCCAACTTCCAAGGTACTCGCGACCGGCCACCCGCCGTGAGCGACATGCGCCGCATCAAGCAACAACCCGGGGAGACCCTGCAGAAGTACATCCAGCGCTTCAACAACGCAGGCCTCAAGATTCCCAAGGTGACTGAGGAGGCCATCATCTCAGCCTTCTCCGACGGCGTGTGCGATGTCAAGATGGAGGAGCTGGCGATGCATGAAGACCTGTGCACTTCCTTGGAGCTGTTCAACTTGGCAACCAAGTGCGCCAGGGCTGAGGAAGGGTGTGTCTCCCTCCTTGAGCTACCTGCTGCAGACCCAGAAGAGAAGAAGCCCAAGGCTAAGGATGTGAAGCGCAAGGGGGCTGCCGTGCTCGCGGCAAAACCAGGCATCAAGCGGGGCAGAGATCAGCCCGAACCTTCCAAGGGCAGCCGGTACTGTGTGTACCACGACCTCCACACCCACAACACCAACAAATGTCAAGAGCTCCGAGCCGTGCGGAAAGGAAGGATCGGCCATCGCCCCGACCGCGGTGACCGGGGCTACGGTCGAGGAGGAGGAAGGAACGCAGGACGCTGGGAAGACCGTGGCCTGCTCCAAGGGTGGCGCGATCAACCTGCGCCAAGGATCGTTGGCAAGACCCGCCTTGCGAGGGAGACTGGAGGGATCAGCCTCGCGAGGATCGCCCGCAAGGCAACGCAGGCGTCCCTCCCCTGCCGCCGCAGCCAAGGAGAAACGAGGACCGCCACCAAGACGAGGGGGCTGGTGGTTTCCAGGAGCCGCGCGCGATTGCCTGCATCCTGGGCGGGGCTCAGGCCCCAGCCTCTCAACACATCTTCAAGCAGTTCGCCCGCGAAGTGAATGCAGTCCTCCCCAGGCTTGAAGCCACGCGCCCTCTCAGGTGGTCGGTGTGCGCCATCACGTTCAGCTCAGCAGATCAGCTCAAGTGTGCGGCTACAGCCGGAGTCCTCCCAATGCTTTGTTCCCCAATCATCAACAATGTGGTGGTCACCAGGACCCTCATCGATGGCGGGGCAGGGCTCAACGTCCTGTCCGTGGAAACATTCAACAATCTCCAAGTGCCCTACAGCCAGCTTCAGCCAACCAAGCCCTTCTCCAGAATCACCGACGGCTCCACGGTCCCAATTGGGCAGGTCCGCCTCCCTGTCACCTTCGGGGCACGCGACAGCTACCGCACCGAGCTCATCGACTTCGACGTCGCTCACATTCGCCTGCCGTACAATGCCATCCTGGGGTACCCAGCGCTGGCCAAGTTCATGGCCGTAACTCACCACGGCTACAACGTCCTCAAGATGCCAGGAAGTGGCGGAGTCATCACGGTGCCCTGTGAAGAGAAGGACGCGGTGTGTTCCCTGGAACGAGCCTTTCAGGACGCGTCACTGGAAGACCCGGATCATGGAAGCAGGAGGCTTCCCGAGACCGCCCCCAAGAAGAAGAAGACATTGTCCAGCCCGTCTCCTCAGGAGGCAGGCCCCCCTGGGCCCATGCCTGCCAGGGGGAACCTCCTTCCATCGCATAGGAAAGCGCGCCCGGCGCCCTCCTTAGGCAGGGCTCGGGGGCTCTCCCCTAGAGGGCCACCGACCTGGCTAGGGTCACGAGGGAGGCGCTTGGGCACCACATGGAGGCGTGTTTTGAAGCACGTTTCCCTCAAGAAGGAGTAAGGCAAGGAGAGCCAGACCCTCGGGAGTTCGTCAGCAAGGCCATTCAGGAGCTACAGGAGTCAAGGGTCATGAAAGGCGGCCGCCGTCTACCAGCAGTGGCTCCCCATCCAGGCGAGGATGGTGGGCTGCGCATCGGCATCGACATACCAGGGCTCAACCGAGTCGCCTCTCTGGAGCGCCTCTGGCCCTCGCGAGTGGGGCGCTGCGGAGGTCCACCCCACAGCTATGTTCACATGCCTTACGGCTTGCCGAACGCGGCTGCCACGTACCAGCGCCTCATGAGGGGCATCATGGAGGCACAAGAGGCCAGGCGTTCCGCAGCCCCGACGGAGATGGAGATGGTCCGCGGGGAGCCGCCAGCACCTCCAGAGCCTCCCGAGGCCCCCGGGCCTGGGGGCTCGTGAGGATCGGCTTCCGCAGCCCACCGAGTCTGCTACACCAACACCCCTTCATCCTCAACGTCATCAGGTGACATCTTTCAAGTTTCACATCCAGCTGGGAGCGCCCCCCAGGGCTGCATTATTCCCAGGCCGCGTCGGTCTGTCCCTGCGGCATGTATCCCCTTTTATTTCATGTTGTTAGCTTACCTTGTTGGGGGCTCCCCTCGGGCTGCATCATCCCCAAGTCGCTCGGGCCTGGCCCAGTGATGTCCGCCTTCCCAGCATCTATTTGGATGAATCCACTCCTTCGCGGCTAATGTGTTTGACCTAGCTGCCCGCTGAACTGACGCCAACTGACGGAACTGCTCTCAAACGGCACGATGCTTGCGCATGGGTCCGTCCCTGCAACGCCGTCAAACCTGAATGGCTGAGCTCTGGCCGCGGCAGCCCCGCATGGCGCCACCTCGTCAAGCCTTCAGTGCCTCGCACCCCCGAAGCAACGGCCAGGCCGAGCGAGCCAACGCAGAGGTCCTGAGGGGCCTCAAGACCAGGACGTTCAAGAAGAAGCTGGAGGCCTGCGGCAGAGGTTGGTACGACGAGCTTCAGTCCGTGTTGTGGTCCATCCACACAACCGCGACCGAGCCGACTGGAGAGACCCCGTTCTTCCTGGTCTACGGGGCCAAAGCGGTCCTCCCTCACGAGGTCAGACGTCGCTCCGTGCGGGTCCTGGCATTCGACGAGGCGCAGCAGGACGCCATGCGGGGGATGGACCTCGTGCTGGGGGAGGAACGTCGCCGAGAAGCCGCGCTGCGAGCGGCGAGGTACCAACAAGCACTGCGGCGATATCACTGCCGCAACATCCGCCCCAGAACCCTCGAGGTAGGAGACCTCGTGCTCAGGCGGGTTCTCTCCAGGGAGGGGCTGCACAAGCTCTCTCCCATGTGGGAGGGCCCATTCAAAGTTGTTCATGTTTCCAGGCCCGGCCCCGCGCGCTTGGAGACTCAGGAGGGGGTGCCGGTCCAGAACGCATGGAAAATCCAGCACATCCGGAGGTTCTACCCCTAAAAAGGCCCAGAGCCTATGAAGAAGGCGAACGCCTGTGAAGCTGTTGCGTTTTGGAAAAGGCCCAGAGCCTGTGAAGAAGGTGAATGCCTGTGAAGCTGTCGCGTTTTGGAAAAGGCCCAGAGCCTGTGAAGAAGGCGAATGCCTGTGAAGCTGTCGCGTTTTGGAAAAGGCCCAGAGCCTGTGAAGAAGGCGAACGCCTGTGAAGCTGTCGCATTTTGGAAAAGGCCCAGAACCTGTGAAGAAGGCGAACGCCTATGAAGCTGTCACGTTTTGGAAAAGGCCCAGAGACTGTGAAGAGGGTGAATGCCTGTGAAGCTGTCGCGTTTTGGAAAAGGCCCAGAGCCTGTGAAGAAGGAGAATGCCTGTGATGCTGTCATGTTTTGGAAAAGGCCCAGAGCCTGTGAAGAAGGCGAATGCCTGTGAAGCTGTCGCGTTTTGGAAAAGGCCCGGAGCCTGTGAAGAGGGCAAATGCCCGTGAATCCTGCTTCCCCCAAGAAAGGCCCGGAGCCTATGAAGAAGGCCAACACCTGTGAAGCTCGCCGCCCCATGACACTCTCACGTAATAATGAGTGGGGCTGTACACGCCCCGGAGTCTCAGGGGTGCCGGCCTCAGGCCCTGGGGCTCCCTCCCACGCCCAGTGGCAGCACTTAGCTCCGCGCTGGTGAGAAGACATCCAAGACTAGATTAGGTGCCGGACGCGGCCTATTCTCTGCTTTCTTTGCTCTTCCCTTTGGTTGTCGCTTTCCCCCGCTGGATTTAAGTTGGATTCGAATTTGAGATTTGCGTGTGTTCGGGGAAGGGGTGCTTATTCTCGTTCGAGCAATTTCTCGCGTTTTGGTTACGACTTCGCCTCAGCTGCCTCCCCTCGTGAGCCCCTCGCGAGCCGGGTCAGGCCTAGCTTGCGCGCAGCCCAGACTGCCGCCGCCACGTCCTCTCAGGAGGGTTTTTTACTGCAGATCCTACGGATTCGATCAGGGAACACTCGGGACACCACAGCCTCCCACAGGCTACCTCAGGACCCGCACGGGACAAAGGTAAACTAGCCGACCAGTGCATCGCTTAAGCCAACCACTTGGCGTGGGCGCATGGGCAATGTAACATCTACTAGTACGAAGAACACAAGTTTTACATGAGGGGCTCCCCCTCCAAAATGCTCTCACAGCCATCAGGCCAAAACCTGAGTTCTATTCATGTAGGGTAAGGAAACAGGAACGATGCATGATCAGTCGGATAAATCCCCCAATGCGTCCTCAGGAGCACCTCGGCTTGGGAGATGGTTGACTCCCCTTGCGCTACCTCAAGGGCGGCCCGAAAAGCATCGGACCGCCGCGTCACTTCCTCCAGCTTGGCCCTCAAGGCAGCAGTCCTACCTTCAGCCTCGGCCCGGATCAACTCCAGCCTCTCCTCGAACTCGTTCTCGAGGTTCAATCGCGCCATCGCCACCCGACGTACGACCTCCTCCAGGACACAGGCTTCCCATGCAGCGACATCATCCTCCCCCTGCGTCACCAAGCGCTCCCTCGTCTCCAGACGCTCGTACTCGCGGGTACGTTCGGCGGCTTCCAGCGTCAGTGCCTCCTCACGCTTCTGGAGCTCTGCTGGGTCGCCAGAGGCCACCTTCATCGATGCGAGGGCTGCCTCGCGCAGCTCCACTTGCTCCTCCAGTGAGTGGCACCAGGCCAGGAGCTCCCGAGCCCGCTCCTCCACTGCCTCTCGCCGCCGGTCAGCTTCCCGGGCCTCGTCAGCGGCCCAAGATCGGGCCTCCCGAGAGGCCACCAACGATGCCTTGGCCTCTGCGTCATCAAGATCGCGCTGACGGCGTGCAAGGGCGATGGCGCCCTCCAGCTCGCGCCTCTCTGTAGCCAGGCGCAGGCCCTCAGCCTCAAGGCACGCGTCTTCATCAGCAAGCTCCTCACCAAGTAGGCTCACCGCGTCAGTCGCCCTTCGAAGGAAACCTTTGCGAAGAGCGCGACGCTCCCGGGCGCGCTCGAGCAACAGAGAGGGGAGCGGCTGTATACGACTACGAGTCCGCCTAGCATGGCGCAAAATAAGGGGGCGTGGGGGAACAGTGCCGCCCACGCCCAATCAACCGCCATGCGGCGCCCAAGGCCGCAGGCTGTTAGGGCCTGCGGCGCTTCGCTCTTGCCCTTTCGCCTCCCTGCACGGCCAAGTCCGGGCTCACCTTGGGCCCGGGGGCTACTGTCGGTGTTCTGGGAACGGGGGTCCCCAGACTTGCCTGCCTGCAGCCTGCGGCGTGGCTCAAAGGGGGGCCCAGCACGGCCCACCTTCATCAACATAGACCCAAGACCCTCGCGAGGGGCCATGCCTCACGGGGCGGACGACACGGAGCTTCATCAGGCTGGCTCGCGAGGAGGCGGAGAGATCAAGGCGGGGTACCTCACGAGGTGCCCGTGACACAAGCCATGATGACCAAGGGCGCCAGGCGGGCTCCAGCCCGCGCAGTGTCCTCCTTTCCTCTTTGGTGCAAAGGGAGCAAGCGCAGGCGAGAGCATCAAGCAAAGGCACCCGTTTCGGTGCAACGAGACCAGGACCAGTCCAATGGCAGGGAGGAAGTCATTGTGGAGACCAAGCTAGTGTCACCACCAGAGCCTTTGGCAGGCGAGGACCAACTTTAGTCAGGATAAGTGTACCAGATGTTCCCCTCCAAAATGGCCAATTGTTGGCGCCCTTCCCGCTCAATATTTGGGAAGAGGCCCAGGGCCTTTGCCTACAAATAGGACTAGCCACCCATAGGGTAGAAGGGATCGAAATCAGAGAGAGAATCGAGAAGAGAGAGAGAGAGAGAGAGGGGTGACTGAACTCCTCCTAGCAGTTCATCCCCTCAGCTAAGAACAGACCCTCGCGAGGTTGTTCTTCCTTGTATTGTTCATCATCATCAGTCCAAGAGGCAATCCACCACGCCACACACTGGAGTAGGGTATTACACCACAACGGTGGCCCGAACCAGTATAAACCTTGTGTCTCTCGTGTTGTTCTTTCCATAGCTTAGATCTTAGCGAGGCGGAGGGGTGCAGGTAGGTAGGAGGCGAAATCTCCGCGCGCACCCCAGTGTTCGAACCTCAAGGGTCTGCCGGAACCCTAAATCCGACAGAGGTATCTGGATTCCTCGATGTGTTGTTGCTGCGAGCCAGCCAGCTATCCTCGCCCGCGCCAAAGGGGGTCATAAGTGTTGTGAGGGCTGTCATGGACTTCGGCTTCTCCTGGCCGAGGTGGTGGGCGAGCCCCTCGTCGCGGATGTTATGCTTGAATGCCGCTAGGGCCTCTGCATCCTGACAGTCTACAATTTGCTTTTTCTTAGTCAGGAAACGTGTCCAGAATTGTCTGGCCGATTCCCCTGGCTGCTGGGTTATGTGGCTCAAGTCATCACCATCCGGTGGCCGCACATAAGTGCCCTGGAAGTTGTCAAGGAATGCATCTTACAGATCCTCCCAACTGTCGACCGAATCTGCTGGCAAGCTGTTCAGCCAATGCCGAGCTTGTATTTGAGTTTTAGTGGGAGGTACTTGATGGCGTGTAGATCATCACCGCGAGCCATGTGGATATGAAGGAGGAAGTCCTCAATCCATACATCGGGATCTGTTGTGCCATCGTATGATTCAATATTTACGGGTTTAAAACCCTCCGGGGATTCATGATACATAACTTCATCAGTGAAGCATAGGGGGTGTGCGGCGCCTCTGTGCCGGGCTATATCCCGACGCAGTTCGTATGAGTCTTGTTTGCTGTATTTGACCCGGCCGGATTTACTCTTGGTGTATCCGACGCGACGATCATCGTCCCATGTTGGCGCGCGTGCCCGTGTCCCGTATATTAACCTTGTGATTTTTGCCTTACTGTCCAATATGTCTCACGGGTCCCTTGTGTAACCCCGGGTCTTAGTATTTTTGATTGAGTGGCGACGGGGTGCGGGCTGAACTTCAAGCTGAAACGCCTCTCTGGCTTGGCCGCGTAGTGGCCGGTCAGCCGCATCGTACACTGGTGAATGAGGTTTCAATGCTTCCTCCTCGAGGTGAGGTAGCAACCTGCGTTTTGGGTAACTCCTGGACGGGCGCTCGAGTTCATGCTCCTCGTCTGCAAGGACCTCGGTCCACCTGTCTGCTAGCAAGTTTTGATCAGCTTGAAGTTGTTGCTGCTTTTTCTTCAGGCTATTTGCTGTGGCCATAAGCCGGCGCTTGAAGCGCTCTTGCTCGACGGGGTCCTCAGGCACGATAAACTCGTCGTCGCCGAGGCTCGCCTCGTCTTCGGAGAGAGGCATGTAATTGTCCTCCTCCGGTTCTCCATCTGCTGCCTGCTCTGCAGGACTAGCTTGTTCGTCTTCCAGCTCTACATCGTGCTGGAGGGGATTGTTATTGTCTTCGGCGCTATCCGGAGTGTTATTATCTCCTGTGCCAGTATCACTTCTCTTGCTGTGGCGGGCCTTAGAGCAGCGCCGCTGACGTTGGTGCTTGGGTTGCTTCTTGGAGGGGTCATCCTCCGTTGTCTCGTCGCCATTGCCTTCTTTGGGGGTGTCCACCATGTATATATCATATGATGAGGTGGCGGTCCAGCGCCCTAAGGGCGGTGGTTCCTGTTCGTCTCCTGCATCGTCGTCCATACCGTCGATGTCTTCGGAGTCGAAGTCGAGCATGTCTGTTCGGTTGTCGACAGTGGCTACTAAGTGGGTGGTGGGTGGGTAGCGAATTTCTTCGTCGTCCGCATCCCATTCTAGCCGGACATAGTTTGGCCAAGGTTCTCCTGACAGGGAGAGAGACCTTAATGAATTTAGCACATCTCCGAAAGGTGAGTGCTGAAAGATATCCACGGAGGTGAACTCCATGATCGGCGCCCCGTCGGATTCGACAGGCACGGATGTAGGCAGCTCGGAGTCCGTGGCCGGGGATAAATCCAGTAGTTCGGCGACACGACTCTTGAAAGGGGTGAAGTCAGTATCTGGCTCTATCGCCACTGAGAGTGCGGCCTCCATGGTGGGGTCTATCCTTCCGCTCTTCGTTGGCACGATTTGCTCCGTATTAATGGCCGGAGGAGCTGCGGATGCGATCTCCCGAACACTGTCCGACGACAGAGTTACATCTTGCTCGTCGCGACTGTGCGGCGCGTCCGGCATGGGTTCGAATCCGTTGAAGATCAAGTCTCCGCGGATGTCGGCCGTGTAGTTCAAGTTTCCAAATCTAACCTGATGGCCAGCGGCGTAGCTCTCGATCTGCTCCAGATAGCCAAGCGAATTGGCTGGCAGTGCGAAGCCGCGGAATATGAAGATTTGTCCGGGGACAAAAGCCTCACCCTTGACCGCATCGCTAGCGATGATCGAAGGAGCCATCAAGCCTTATGGTGACGACATAGTGGAACTCTCAATGAAAGCACCAATGTCGGTGTCAAAACCAGCGGATCTCGGGTAGGGGGTCCCAAACTGTGCGTCTAAGGCGGATGGTAACAGGAGGCAGGGGACATGATGTTTACCCAGGTTCGGTCCCTCTTGATGGAGGTAATACCCTACGTCCTGCTTGATTGTTCTTGATGATATGAGTATTACAAGAGTTGATCTACCACGAGATCAAAGAGGCTAAACCCTAGAAGCTAGCCTATGGTGTGATTGTCTATTGTCCTATGGACTAAAACCCTCTGGTTTATATAGACACCGGAGGGGGCTAGGGTTACACAAGCTCGGTTACAAAGGAGGAGATATACATATCCGTATTGCCTAGCTTGCCTTCCACGCCAAGTAGAGTCCCATCCGGATTAGGGGGTCTCCGGATAGCAAGACTATATCCTTTGGCCAGACTGTTGGACTATGAAGACACGAGATTGAAGACTTCGTCCCGTGTCCGGATGGGACTCTACTTGGCGTGGAAGGCAAGCTTGGCAGTAGGGATATGTATGTCTCCTCCTTTGTAACCGACCTTGTGTAACCCTAGCCCCCTCCGGTGTCTATATAAACCGAAGGGTTTTAGTCCGTAGGACAATAGGCAATCATACCATAGGCTAGCTTCTAGGGTTTAGCCTCTTTGATCTCGTGGTAGATCAACTCTTGTAATACTCATATCATCAAGAACAATCAAGCAGGACGTAGGGTATTACCTCCATCAAGAGGGCCTGAACCTGGGTAAAAACATCATGTCCCCTACCTCCTGTTACGATCCGCCTTAGAGGCACAGTTCGGGACCCCCTACCTGAGATCTGCCGGTTTTGACACCAACATTGACCTTTGAAGTAGTAAAGATCAAGAGCCCATATCATGCCCTGTTTGGATGGCCGGCTTATGCCAAGTTCATGGCAAGGACCTGTTATGTTTATCTGCAACTCAACATGCGGGGTCACAAGGGAACCATCACGGTACATGGAAGCCGTAAGATCGGTTTGGAATGTGAAGAAGGTGATGCGGCTTATGATGAGACTAAGCTGGTTGATTTTGTTCCTGGCGATTCATCTCAACAGTTTAGTATCAGTGCTAACTAGGATCTGAAATAGGAAAGCGCGCTCATTGAGGTCATCCGTGAGAACCGGGACATCTTTGCATGGAAACCTCTGACATGCCAGGTGTACCGAGGGAACTCGATGAGCACACTCTCAATATTGACCCCAAGTTTAAATCGGTTAAGCAATTTCATCGCCGGTTCAATGAATAAAGGCGCAAGGCCATTGGTGAGGAGGTAGCCATGCTCTTGGCAGCTGGGTTTATCATTGAAGTATTTCATCCTGAGTGGCTGGCTAATCCGGTGCTGGTACTTAAGAAGAACGGCATTTGGCGTAGGTGTGTGGACTACACAGATTTGAACAAGGCTTGTGCGGCAGATCCTTTTGCTCTCCCTCGTATTGATCAAATCATTGATGCTACGGCGGGTTGTCAGCGTTTGAGGTTTTTGCATGCATACTCTGGTTACCATCAGATCAAGATGGCAGTTAAGGACCAGGAGCAGACAGCTTTTATAACTCCTTTTGGAGCCTTCTATTATGTGTCTATGCCTTTTGGGCTCAAGAGTGCCCAGGCGACTTATCAGTGCTATGTGCAGAATTGTCTTCATAATTAGATCGCCCGCAATGTTCATGCTTATGTGGATGATATTGTGGTGAAATCCAGAAAGGAGGAGACATTGATAGATGACTTGAAGGAGACCTTTGATAATCTTCGGGTTTATAAAATGATGCTTAATCCGTCCAAGCGTGTCTTTGGTGTACCGGCAGGAAAGCTCTTGGGTTTTCTGGTGTTTAGCATGGGCATTGAAGCTAATCCAGAGAAAATCAAGGCCATAACCTCTTTGGCTAAACCAAAATGTATCAATAATGTTCAACGCCTGGCAGGCCGGATTGCAGCTTTGAGCCGGTTTATCAGTCGCCTTGGGGAGAAGGCCATCCCCTTATATTACATGCTGAAGAAGACGGATGACTTTGTTTGGAGTGAGGCTGCCAATGAAGCGTTTGAGAGTCTAAAGAGGCAGCTAGCTGAGCCGCCTGTCCTTGCTGCTCCCAATTATAAAGAGCCCTTGTTGTTATATGTGGCTGCTAATGCCCGAGCTGTTAGCGTGGCTGTTGTTGTGGAGCGCAAGGAGGTCCGAATGGAGTATCCGGTTCAACGGCCGGTTTATTATATCAGTGATGTACTTATTGAATCCATGCAGAGGTACCCGCATTGGCAGAAGCTGGTGTATGGAGTTTTTATGGCAAGCCGGAAGCTCAAGAACTATTTTCAGGGTCACCCTATCATTGTGGTCAGTTCTGCCCCCTTGGGGGATATCATCCAAAATAGAGAAGCAACTGGCCGGATTGCCAAATGGGTTATTGAGCTTGGACCGCACAGGTTAAAATATATGCCTCGCACAATAATTAAATCCCAAGCACTTATGGACTTCATTAATGATTGGACAGAGTTGCAGGCACCGGAGGAAAAGCCAGATAACATGACTATTCATTTTGATGGGTCCAGACAATTGGAAGGCTCGGAGCTGGAGTCATATTAACTTCCCCACGAGGTGATAAGTTTTGTTATGTTCTCCGTTTAATGTTCCCTTGCACTAACAATGCAGCTGAATATGAGGCTTTGCTCCATGGTCTTCGGATGGCAAAGGAGATGAATTTAAGCCAGGTTAAATTCTTTGGTGACTCGGACCTGGTGGCTCAACAGGTGTCTGGCACTTGGGATTCCAAGGATCCACTCATGGCGGTGTATCGACGAGAGGTGGACATAGTGGCTGGTCATTTCAAGGGTTATCAGGTTGACCATATAGACCGGCGAAAGAATGACGCGGCGGACGCTTTAAGTCGCTTAGGCTCTCAACGTAAACCGGTGCCGCCCAATGTGTTCCTGGATGTGCTACATAATCCGTCCGTCAAGATACCTACAGAGGAGGATTTGGCTGTTCCTGACCCGGAGGCTCAATTGGTGGCGGCTCTTCACGTTATCCCGGATTGGACAGTCCCATACCTGGCGTACATGAACCGGGGCGAGTTACCGGACGATGAAACTTTGGCCCAACAGATAATCCGGCGATCCAAGTCAATGACCATTATGAATGGGGAGTTGCATCATTGCAGCGTAACAGGGGAGTTTCAGCGTTGTGTGTCTCCTCAAGAAGGATGTGAGATTTTGCGTGAGATCCACGAAGGAGATTGTGGTCACCACGATGGTTCAAAATCCTTGGTAGCTAAAGCCTTCCGTCATGGTTTTTATTGGTTAACGGCTCATGCTGATGCGGAGGATTTGGTGAAGAGGTGTGACGGTTGTCAGAAGTTTGCACGCCGCGCTCATGTTCCGGCTCAAGAATTAAGAATGATTCCAATCACTTGGCCATTTGCAACTTGGGGGCTGGATATGGTTGGGCCCTTTAAGAGGTCCAAGGACAAGAAGACCCACCTACTGGTGGCGGTTGATAAGTTTACCAAGTGGGTAGAGGAAGAGCCAGTCAATAAGTGTGATGCAGCCACGGCGGTTCAATTCATCAAAAAGGTGATCTTCCATTTTGGTTTTCCACACAACATCATAACTGATAATGGTACTAATCTGTCCAAGGGTACTATGGAAGAATTTTGTCAACGTGTGCACATCCGGCTTGACTTATCATCTGTGGCTCACCCCCAATCTAATGGTCAAGCAGAGAGAGCCAATCAAGAGATTTTGAGATCCCTAAAGCCCCGGCTTATGGTTACTTTAAAGGGGACGCCAGACTGTTGGGTGGAGGAGTTACCTTCCGTGTTATGGAGTATCAACACCACACCAAACAGATCTACGGGTTACACGCCCTTCTTCATGGTTTACGGAGTAGAGGCGGTTCTCCTTAGTGACATCCGTCCTGACTCGCCCCGTGTGGCAGCTTATGTTGAAGCTGATAATGAGAAAGCACGTCAGGACTCACTGGACCTGTTAGATGAGGAGCGTGATTTTGCAGCAGCACATTCGGCGATTTATCAACAAGATCTTTGACGTTATCACAGTCGCCGGGTTAAAACCAGAACTTTTCAAGAAGGCGATCTGGTGCTCCGACTCATCCAGGATCAGACGGATATGCACAAGTTGTCCCCACCTTGGGAAGGACCTTTTGTGGTCAGCAAAAATCTGCACAACGGATCATACTACCTTATCGATGTTCGAGAGCATAAAGACTCACATAAATCAGAGGATGAGACCCAACGGCCGTGGAATATATCTCATCTTCGGCCTTACTATACTTGAGCCATAGGCTCTTATTATGTACATATTTATGACAATGTATATATTATGATCAATATAATAAACCGGAGCCTCAGCTAAAGAGGGGTATCTGTTTTTTTTCTTATATCATGTGTGGTTACACGGGGGCTTTTGTTCATAAAGCGGTGTCCGGTTTACCCCTTGATTCAGCTTATATAGCCTTATATAAAATCACTTGGGGGCTTGGTCGTATTCGAACCATAGCGACACCTCTTGATCGGCTCAAAGCCAAAAAGAAAATTACTTAGGGGCCAAAGAGAGTGTTGCAAAAGAACAACTCAAACATAGGCACCCACTGAGCACAACTCAAAATATTGCTTCGGGATTCTTTGCTTCGCAATGAACAAAGAATCTACACTTGTAATAGGCTATCAAGCCACGGCTTGGAAGCCTGGTGTATACACCTAAAACCCCGGGTTAGCCTACCTTTTTAAGTAAGCCACTCCGTCCAGGTAAACCTGGTATGACCTGCCGAACATTTGACAAGTCAATCTCATAGACCCTGAACTTGTCAAGGTTAAAACGACAATTGGTTAAAGATTGAGGTCCATCTTAAAAGGCTTTGTAAAATGGTTTAACTCAGTGGCCTAGCAGCCCAGGAAAAGCCTTGAATTTGGGGCCTGGCAACCCGTGAAAAGCCTCGACTACAAATTTTCATATGCTTTTATTTGCCAAGTTTTTTCCTCCTTTGATGAGATTTATAATGGTTTTGATAAACCGGCGTTCATTAACCCGGTTTAGCTTTCAACTACAAGTTGTTAGTACAGGATCAAGCATAATCCGGTGCTTATTAACCCGGTCTGGTTTCGACTATGAGTCGCTAGTGTCACATACGGATAATCCGGTGTTTGTCATAAACTAGTACGGTTTTATCATAAACCGGCACAATATGGAAGGAGTTATCAGTACTCATGATTGGGGTTGTTAACATCATTACAAAACGTTGGTCAACCAACATGGTGATTCCATGTCACAGGTATCATTTATTTTCATATTTGATTATCTTTTTACAGCCTTGGTTGCAAACCCCGGCTATATATTTGGGCATCATGACCCGTCCAGCGGTAAACCGCTAGGAAACTTTCAAACTTATTGCATGCAGGAATAATTTGAATAAACACCGTTACGGATTATGAAACATAATATCTCCTAAAGCATGGTGGGTTCACAATATCAGGCAAAATAAGTATGCACGATGGCATAGCAGACCAAGTGTTTTCAACTAGCCTATTACAAGGCGTTTTAATGCCCAAAAGAATAATTGTTTTTGGCAAAGGTGGCAAAGCGCCAAACGCTAAACCGGCCTCCGGATTATGACTTGTCACCAGGCTGAGTTGATGGTTGTGGATCGTCCTACGCTGGTGCATCTTCTTTCTCTCTACCTAGTAGCTGGAAGTCAATGGTTGCCCAATCGATTCCAGTTAAGGCTTGGAAAACAGCTTCATCACTTATAAGGTTTGAGGGGTCAACCTCAGGGGCATAGGTGTGCTTACGGATTGGCGGAATAAGATCTTCTACATCATGTCTCAGCGTAGGATATCTTTTATGATTAGAATCATAAACCGGCTGATAATGAGAGAGATCTGTTTCATCAGCCAATTTTCTCCCTATGGGGCGCATTTCCCTTGTTAGCCTTCGAAGATCGTCATTGTTAAATTCTGAGCCGTCCTCCTTCATGCCAGGGTAGCCGCTGCCTATATCTGACGATTCAAGATCTGGTATCCATGCCTTCGCCTGGATTAGCGCGGTCAGCGCACCTGACCTGGCAGCTGATCTTTTTTGTTCATCCAACCGGGCGGGTAGCATAGAGAGCTTCTCAATGGTCTCTTTTATTAAGGTTGGAGGCGGTTTATTATGCGCAGCGGTGCAAATGGCCAGTTGAGCTCCGGAATATAACTGCTCTATCAGTGTATAGGCAGCCTTCAGCTTCATCTGCATGTCAGAGCCCAGATGGGTAATGTGAGTTCCCGTGTCATTGCAAGCATCAGTAAACCAGCAACCGATGAGATAATATATCTTGAAAATCTTCAGGTGAGGTACTTACCAAAAACAGCAAAAGTCATGGCATTGAGCTACTGCTTTAAACTGGTCAGCTCTTCGACCACTGGTTTAAGAGCTACCTTTGCGTCTTCGGCTCTCTTTTCTAAAGCGGCTTTCTCTATGCCCCGGTCTGCCTATTCCTTCTTCAAAGTTTCCTTCAGCTTCTCCATGGCTGCTAAGGCACTGGACAATTCTTCTTTGGCTTTGGAGGTCTCTGCTTGCTGGGTTTTGATATTTTCTTGAAGGTCAGAGGTTTGGGCTTCCTTTTTGCTCAGGTCGGCCTATAAGAGAAAGACAAATTACGAGGTGGCAGTGAAATTTTGGAAGTCCCAAGCACATAACAAGTTATACACTTGGTGTCGGGGATATACCCCGCGGTATGATCCGGCCGGAGTTATAACCCGGCTGGGACTTGGTAAACCGTAGGTGTTAAGGCAGGTGGTAAACCGGTTGGTGTTAAGTCAGACGGTAAACCGGCGGGTTGTTAAACCGGCTGACAGTTAAGACAGACAAGTAAAACAGGCAGTTAACCCAGACGGTAAACCGGCAGGTTGTTAAACCGGCTGACAGTTAAGACAGGAGTTAAGTCAGATGATAACTTAGCGGATAATCATAAACCGGCAGACCATCTTAAACCGGCACCAGTTATAACCCGACAGACAGTGCTAACTGGGTTGCCAGGAGTTATGAAGCCCGAGACGTTATGAAGCCCAAGATATTAAGAAGCCCATGAAGAGAAGTCATAATAGTTAAATTCTTAAGTCTGAGTTGGACTCTACATGTAACCCGCCCCTTCAACTTATATAAGGAGGGGCAGGGCTCCCCAAAGAGGGACAAGTAAGGAGAAACAATCTTAAGGGTTAGGGTTAACTGGGAGAGCCGGTTTACGGCGACTTCCTCAGGATCATAATGAGATCTAGCCACAAACAGCATGTAGGGATATTACCGGATGATGTTTCCTGAGGCTCGAAGCTATCTAAATCCTTGTCTTGTGTTGCATCTCTTGATTCCGCTCAACCCCTCTCAAGCTACCACATAGATGTGTTGGCCTCACAACTAAGTCCTCACACTAGGACATCTGCCGTGACAATTCTACGACACTTGGCACTTGGGGGCTAATGCCTATTTGCTTGATTATCAGAATTTTTTTAACAAGTCCCAAGCACAATACATGTATTATGCTTGGCACTTACGGCTAATGTATGTTTGCTCAAAGTAACACTGTTTAAAAGTCCCAGTTCAGCTAGGAAAGATAAACTGGCCCTTGGGGACTACACTGACGAAAGTTTCAAGATTACAAAATTAAAAGTACCGGTTCATCCTAAAAGATAAACTGGCCCTTGGACGATAAGCATGCAGAGTTGCGATATTGCAAAGTCCCGGTTTAGATGGGCGTCATAAATCGGCCCTAGGGGGCTACTGGAGTTGGCACTAAAAACTTGGACATAAAAGAGAAACAGTTATGAAGTTACCTCATATCGCTCCTTCATCAGATTCACTAAACCGGCTTCGTAGTCACGGTTTGTGTATAGACGGTTTAAGAAACCAGAATGAAGTTCTTGGGCGTTGAGGTGGGTGTAGCTTGACAAGTCTGTGCTCCAATTGCCTTTGCCCATAGCAGAGAGTTCCTCCTTGGCGCTATGCTTTGGTAATGCAACAGGATTGCCAAGGGTGGTGTGGCCAACACCAGTAATTATAACATCATCTTCCTTGTCACCAACAGCCTTTACCGGTGTTGACGATTCATCAGCAGCCTTAGCTGGACTTGACGGTCTATCATCAGTTGGGACCGGGCTTGCCGGTTTATCAGCATGACTTGTTGCATCAACTTCTGCTGGTTCAAGAAAATCATGGTCTTGAGGGGGTGGATCATCAAATATGGCGTCAGCATTGGTTCTTTCCAGTTCTGGAGTTCTCTCTGGTTCAACAACCACATGGTCATCAGACGGTTTATCTACACGAGCTTTCTTGTTGGGTCTGGCCTTGGCTCTGAAAGAAAAAGATATAAAGGTCAGTATAATACGTAAATATAAAGCGTCAAAAGGAGTAAGTTTAAATTGGTTACCCAAGGACAGTCCCAAGACGGGGAGATGTGTGGCTGTAGACTCACCGGATGATGAAAGAGGCGTTCCCTGATAATTTGAATCGGATGGATTAAGAGGCTGTCGGAAATAACCCACCTTGGGATAAGAAGTATCGGAAGTGTTTGGGACCTCAGATCGACGCTTTTGAACCGGGGTGTTCGGTAAACCGGCCGAAGTGACTACTTGGCCGCTGTGCCGGGTTGTGCGGCGAGCCTCGTGTTACTGATTCTTCAAAAGAAAGTTTGGGTCCAAGTGAGCGAGGGGGTGGACTGCTTGACGGATTTTTTTGTGTTGGCAAAGGGTCTGAACCGGAGGAAAGGATAATTACCTATGCGTCATCAGCATGGCTGCCTTCAGCGTCATCCTAATAATAATCATTGTCAATGAGGTGTATGAAAAATAAACCAAGAGAGTCAAGTTCTACCACTACGTTCGGGTCATCAAGGTCGTCATCAAGGTTTAACCCGATGGGTTCAGCTGCCTTTTTCTTGGCAGGTCTTTTAACAACCTTTTTCTTTGGTCGAGGGGTCTTGGCCAGTTTTTCCTGCGGTTTCTTCTTCCAGAATGGGTTGTCACCCTGTTAAAAGATTGACAGAAGATATAAGATATTACACAAATAAGAATATCAAGTACAAGCAGGAGTGAGGTAAGTCTTACAGCTAGCGGTTTATTGGAAACGCAGAAGGGACTAAGCCCTATTTTGCTGCAGACAGCCACCGGTTCATCCAACATCTTCTTAACAGATTCAGTAACTTCAGCCTTTGTTAGCTGAATATCAATGTGTCGTTGAGGATCTTTTACGTCCCCGGTGTACTGACACATTAAACCGGAGCGATGGCTTAACGGTAAAATACTCCAAGTTATCCAGCAACAAGCAAAATCAACTCCTGTCCGACCATTAGCCATAAAGGCTCTGAGCTTGGCGAGTTGTGGAGCGTATGTGGACCGTTCCTTGACAGTCATCCGTTGTGGAAGTGGATGGGGATTAGTAAGCCAGTGAGCACGATAACCCGTCAGAGGGTTCTCATCATCAGGGGAGGTGTCTTTACAATAGAACCAAGTCTGGTTCCAGTCTTTAGGATGACTATGAAGCTTTGCAAGAGGGAAGCTGACATCTTTCCTTTTCTGAATAGAAACGCCGCCAAATTCGGTGTTGGGCATGTCTACAAACTCAGTACGACGGTTCAAGTAGAAGAAATCAATGAACAATTCAACGGTTGGCTCTTCTTGCAGACAGGCCTTAGAGAACACTTGAAAATGGCAAATATTGGACACAGAGTTAGTTCCAATGTCTTGATGGTGGATCTGGAAGCTGGCAAGCACATCACGGAAAAACTACGACCCGGACGGTTTAAAACTACGGCTCATGTGATCAACGAATATCACTATCTTGCCATCCTTGGGGGTAGGAGGATTCTCTGGACCGGGAACTCGCTAGTGGATTTCACTTCGTTTTGGTAAAGCGCCAGTTCTGACGCATCCGTCTAGCTGATCTTCAGTAACCCGGGAAGAGACCCAGTTACAAGCATAGAACTGCTTGGCCATTTCGAATAAGGAGCTGGAAAAGATTCATGCCGGTTTAAGACTCATGATTAGCAAAGCATAAAGCGTAACAGGTTAAGGAAAAAGCATTCAAGCATGCAAAATTGTTAAACCGGAGGAAGATGCTGTTAGAGATGGTAAAGTGACTGGCGGTTTAAGAGGGGACTAATGGTACCTACCGGATTATCATTTTTCAAAAAGCTAAATCGCCTATATTGGTATGAAGGGTAGACATATAAAATACCTAAGTAAGGGAAAAACAACTTTCACAAATTGGTATGATAATTTCAGATCTGCGGTGCGACAGAAAACTAGAATATACTCAGACCTAAACTTCAGGTGCTTAAGAAGTTCATCAGGATCAGATGAGTCTTTCTATATGAAAGGGATGCTCTAATGAAGAAAAAGGAGCTCTAACTACAAAGGCACCGGAAAATATCAGATCTAGCTTGCCATTTGCGCTACTGAGAAGAACAGGGAAGAACAACTCTAGAGCTTTGAAGAACTCTGATGAGTACAGACCCTAATGATAAGATCTAGGGTGGAAGGAGAGAAGGCTTACCAGTGTCGAAGGAACAGCAAAGAGGCGTTGCGGTTTTCTGGTACGATCAGGGTGATGCAGCGACCGTTGTTGGGGCAGATGCGAAGGTCGACGGCGGCGGCAGTGCTCCAATGTTTGGGCGATGCGAGGAAGAAGATGATGTGAAGGGGCACGAAGGGGAAAAATCAAAGGACATCTCAACCTTATTTATAAGGTGAATGGATAAGCGATATGCGCGGAAATCGAGGAGCCCAAAAAATGGATATGCGGCAAAGTTGTTGCCTCGATTGTTGGAGGATCATTAATGAAGGGTATCTTTGGTTTTGATAAACAGGTGACGTTATGGCAGTTTATCATGATCCTGGAAGATGGCTTCATGGCGGTTGATGAGACTTACGTGAAGGTGATGAAGAAGAAATTTTCCTAAGTATTGAAGATTGATATGAACCAGTTCAAATCAATCTGGGGCCTAATGTTGGGGATATTACTGCTGGACATAAACTGGCCAGGAGAGGCCGGGTTATCCCCATAATGAGTTATTATATTTGAAGCCCATGAAGACAGAAACGGTGGCGCTTTATGAAGGCCCAGGGCCCAAAGGTGGATTAAGGCCTGTAGACATAAACCGACATTGATATGTAAACTTGTGCTGTAAGATAGTAAGAGTAGATACCGAGCCGGACACGTTTATGAGCCGGCCTCGGGATTCTGTAAACCAACGGGCATCAACCTACATATATAAAGGGACGACCCGACGAAAGTTTAGGGACAACAAACAATAACTCGAGAGCCAGGTAAAGCGGATTCGCTCCCTGGTCATCGAAACCCTAGCAATTCCATCACAACTGGAGTAGGCTTTTACCTTCATCGTAAAAGCCTACTCCATCACAAACAATAACTCTTTGCGTCCCTTGTCCGCTTTAACCCCTACAAGCTAACCTGTTGCGATGGCTCCACGACTAAGTCCTTTCACGAGGACATCTGCCGTGACAAAACCACAACAGTTTGGCTATGCTCTATCTTCACCACACAAAGTATTTAAATCATGCACAACCCCAATGACAAGCCAAGCAATTGTTTCATAATTTTGATGTTGTCAAACTTTTTCAATCTTCACACAATATATGAGCATGAGCCATGGACATAGCATTATATGTGGAATAGAATGGTGGTTATGGAGAAGAAAAAAAGGAGAAGATAGTCTCACATCAACTAAGCGTACCAATGGTCTATGGAGATGCCCATCAATAGATATCAATGTGAGTGAGTAGGGATTGCCATGCAATAGATGCACTAGAGCTATAAGTATATGAAAGCTCAACAAAAGAAACTAAGTGGGTGTGCATCCAACTCGCTTGCTCACGAAGACCTAGGGCATTTTGAGGAAGCCCATCATTGGAATATACAAGCCAAGTTCTATAATGTAAAATTCCCACTAGTATATGAAAGTGACAACATAGGAGACTCTCTATCATGAAGATCATGGTGCTACTTTGAAGCACAAGTGTGGTAAAAGGATAGTAACATTGTCCCTTCTCTCTTTTTCTCTCATTTTTTATTTGGGCCTTTTCTTTTTTTATGGCCTCTTTTTTCTCTTTTTTTTCTTTTCGTCCAAAGTCTCATCCCGACTTGTGGGGGAATCATAGTCTCCATCATCCTTTCCTCACTTGGGAAAATGCTCTAATAATGATGATCATCACACTTTTATTTACTTACAACTCAAAAATTACAACTTGATACTAGAACAAAATATGACTCTATGTGAATGCCTCCGACGGTGTACCAGGATATGCAATGAATCAAGAGTGACATGTATGAAAGAATTATAAAGGTGGCTTTGCCACAATTATGATGTCAACTATCACTATAAAAAAGACACATCCGTGACATTTTGGGCCGAATGAATTTTTTTCTGTCATACATATGACACTTCTATGACGATAATTGTGACAAAACCCAGTATCATCATAGATGTGGTGGGATCCAATTCTATGACAAAAAAACATGACAGAAAAATGGGCTTTTCATCCTGAGCGGGCCAGAGACGCAACTGCATGACATTCTTTGGGCCGTCCATGATGGAAAAAACCATGGTAGAAGCGAGGGGGAGGAAAATTTCGGGGAGTTCCCGGTTACGGTGGGAGGTCGGGAGCCGAGCGATGCACGTTTCTCTCGTACATGTACGCGCGTGTGTGCGAGGCGTTGGCTCTAACTGAACCCAAGCGAGGCGTTGGGCTCTAACTGAACCCGAGCGATTGCACTGTAGGCTATGCGTTACTGAACCCGATCGATCGATCGATGGCTGTTAACTGAACCCGATCGAGCAATTCCTTTGCTACTGCTGCTAACTGAAGCCGATCGATGTTGCCTCTGGGATGAACAGTGAGCGTTGCGGGGGGGGGGGGGGGGGGGGGGGGGGTGGTTGGATGAACAGTGAGCGGTGGCGTTGCCTCTGGATGAACAGGACCCCGTGGTGTGGTGGAGGGCTGGATGAACAGTAGACGGTGGAGGGGTGCCCGTGGAGCGGTGGTTGAACAGGACCCCGTGGGGTGGAGGGCTGGATGAACAGTAGACGGTGGAGGGGTGCCCGTGGAGGGGTGGTTGAACAGTAGCCGGTGGAGTAGTGCGCGGTGGAGGCTAGATGAACAGGAGCCCGTGGAGGCTGGAGGAGGTCGACAGTAGCCCGTGGAGGCTGGAGGAGGTCGATGGTAGCCCGTGGAGGCTGGAGGAGGTCGACGGTGGAGATGAACAGTATCCCGTGGAGTCCCGTTTTCCGGTACGCCACACCCCTCCCGATGAACAGGACCCCCGTTTCGACCGTAGGAGGTCCATTTCGTCTGTTTTGCGGTACGCCACACCCCTCCCGATCAACAGGACCCCCGTTTCGACCGTAGGAGGTCCGTTTCCTCCGTTTTGCGGTACGCCACACGCCTCCCGATCAACAGGACCCCCGTTTCGACCGTAGGAGGTCCGTTTCCTCCGTTTTACGGTACGCCAGACCCCTCCCGATCAACAGGACCCCGTTCCAAACGTAGGAGGTCCGTTTCCTCCGTTGTGCGGTACGCCAGTCCTTGTTTCCATCGCCTGTTCCATCCAAGCCCTCCCGATGAACATGACCACGCATTCCGTTCCGACCCAGCCGGTTGGCTCCCACGCGTTCCGCTGCCTCCTGATGAACACGACGCATTCCGTTGCCTCCCCATGAACACGACGCATTCTGTTGCCTCCCCATGAACACGATGACGACGCTGTTTCTCTGTTCCGACCCAGCCATGTACACGAGCCCTGGCCGTACGTATGCGCGAGTAGGAGTTCGAGACCCCGCCTGTATGTACACATACATGGCCGTATTTTCTTTCTTGCACCCTGGCCGCTGTACGTGCGTGTGCATGCTACATGCGCGCCTCTACTACGACACGTACGCGCCTCTACTACGACACGTGCGCGCCTCTACATCCACCAGTATATATGTACGTACACGTTCGCGACCAGAATGACAACGCTACATTCGCTTCGACCAGGTGGGTCCCGACTGTCAGGCACTTCCTTGCGTGCGAAGATGTAGCTGGTGGGTCCCAGCAGTCAGGGGGGAGCATCGTTTTTTTTCAGGCGCACTTCCTTGCGTGCGAAGATGTAGCTGGTGGGTCCCAGCAGTCAGGGGGAATTTTTTTTTCATGAAATATAGTGGCCCGTCCGGTGGGTCCCAGCTATCAGGTGGAGGAATCATTATTTTCCGCGTAATAAGGAGGCACTTCCTTGCTGCGGCCGTGGACCCAGCTATCAGCCTCTCCACATACAGTCCACGTCCGATGGAAGTCGTTCCTTGACCACGTTGACCACGCCGCGCCGAGAGCACCAGGGCGGTGGACGAAGGCGAGGCCTAGGAAGGGGACGATAGGGAGCCGGGGAAGATGCGGCAGTGGAAGCCCGCGCGGAGAAGAGTACGAGGGTTCATTGGTTCGGCTGCGGTCGCCACAGGGCCTGGCCAGCAGTGGGAATAGTAGGGGGCGGTGAGGCCTCCACGCCAGCACAGCCGGCCACGGGAGGCAGGAGCATGCGGCACGACTGGCGCTGCTTTGGGCGGCTGGAGCAAGAAGACCAGAGGTTGAAGAAGCACTACGGTCGTTGGATGGACATTGTACGGTCACTGGAGCTAGAATCATTCATATTGACTAAAGTTGACAAAGGTCCTCGTCCCAGTCAACTTAGTAGGCCCACAAGTCAGCCTCCCACCATGGTGGGTCCCAGCTAGGAAGGGGAGTATTCATCTTTTTGTGCGTAATAAGGAGGCACTTCCGGTGGGTCCGAGCTGACAGTGGGGGGAACGTTTTTTTCGCGAAATACGCTGGCCCGTCCGGTGGGTCCCAGCAGTCAAGGGGAAACATTTTTTCGCGAAATAAGGTGGCCCGTCTGGTGGGTCCCTGCTGTTAGGTGGAGGAATAATTATTTTGCGCGTAATAAGGTGGCACTTCCTTGCGGCCGCCTGGACCCAGCTGTCAGCCTCTCCACGTACAGTACTGTTCTGATGGAAGTCGGTCGTTGACCACGTTGACCACGCCGCGCCGAGAGCACCAGGGCGGTGGTCTGGACAACGGCGATGCCTAGAAAGGGGACAACGTGGAGCCGGGGAAGACGCATCAGTGGAAGCCCGCACGGAGAGGAGTACGAGGGTTCACTGGTTCGGCTGCGGTGTGAGGCTGCCGTCACCACAGAATAACAGGGAGTGTGGGTGAGTAGAGGGATGGCCTGGCCAGCGGTGGGAGTAGTATGGGGCGGTGAGGCCTCCGCGGCATGACAGCCGGCCATGGGAGGCAGGAGCACGCGACACGACCGGCGCTGCTTTGGGCGGCTGGAGCAAGAAGACCAGAGGTTGAAGAAGCACTACGGCCGTTGGATGGACATCGTACGATCACTTCAGCTAGAATCGTTTATATTGACTAAGTTGACAAAGCCCTTGGTATGCGTCAACTTAGTAGGCCCACAGCTCGGATTTGGCAGAGAACATATAGCCCATTTGTGATTTGTAAGAATGTACAGCCCATTTTTTTAATTCTAATCGAATTTACTACAGCCCACTTACAGTTTGTTAAAAGTACAGCCCAACTTCTAGCTAGGACAACGCTTAATAATTTCAAACAACCGCTCAAAACAGAATTCAAAAAAAATTCCCACATTTTAATGGGATCCGAAATATTTTTATCCGAAATTTCTAGTCAGGTTAAATATAATTTCAAAATAAAGTTGTATTACGTTAAAATCCAACGAAATATTGCGCGCGCAACAAGTAATGAAATTAAAATTTTCAAATTCTAATATATTTTTCAAACTAATTACGTGTTTGGTGCATAGTAACTGTCCAGTTATTATAATTACATCCCATTTATTATTTCTTAAAGTCCATTTTCTTGTTAATCCTAATGCATACCTCCTAGGAAAGTTTGCAGCCCAACGGGGCGGAGAATAACAAGTTGACCCAGATATTGTGTACAACTATCGGCCCAGTTGCATTGCTGATGTTGAAAAAAGCCTGTGTAGTACAGTACAACCGAACATGGTTACTCAGCCCACATTCAGCGGCGCCGGAAAGGCCCAAATAAGGCTTCTGTACAACTTTTTGAAGTCACTGAGCTCAATTAATAACTTAAGAAAAAAGTTAGATTACAGTGGAACCTAATTAAAAGCTGTCACAAGCAAATAAATAATTCAACGGGTCCCACTTGTGCGTGTGCACGCGTGTGTGTGTGAGAGAGAGATAGAGAGAGAGACCCATCGGCCGATGCTCGTAAATACATCTTTCAACCATATACATTGCTGATGCTTAGTAAAACCTTATATAGTTGAGACAATCATATAGAACATCATAGCACACTGAACTTGCATACAAAAATTTCACGCAGGCGGCACAATCAGGATGGAAGCAGTGGATCGCTACGGGAAGGGCTATGTTGAAACCAACGAAGTCGTACATAACAGTTCATCGTCTTTATCAATGACGGGGAAATATCTTGAATGTTGTGCAAAGAAAACAGACAGACAACACAATAAGTTCTGCTAGCACATTAAGTTGACGTACAACCCTTCCTAAAAAAAGTTCAGGTACAAAATTAGAACATGTCACAATCAAATGTACTGGCATATCAGTGCTTCACACCCATAGCTCAGATTTAATTAGTATCTGACAAGATTCAGCTGTTACCTCAAATTAGAGCACATCCAGGCAGCCAGCCCTGCCTCTTCTCCCAAAGAAGAAGTGGCCTCCGCCGCGCGATGGAGTAGGCCCTTTGCCATCCATCGTTCCGAGCAACACGGGGAAAGTCTGACGTTGACTCCTGTAATGGACGTCGTCGACGGACCCTGGCACCAGCGGCGGCGGCAGGACTTCGATTGATGGATTGACCACTTCTTCAACATGCACGAACACTCAATACAGGTACATCTCTAATGTGGTCCACGGCGGCCTTGGTGGCGACGAATAGTACAACCCCGGTTCCTGCACCAGTATCTCAACACCAATCACCTTCCGTATGGTGGACGGCTTCTTCATCCATGCCATAACCGTCAGATCCCAGCTGTCTGGAGGAACAAACATACTTACGAGCTCACCTCCAAGGTCGTTGATAAGCTCGTTCATGGACTCGTTGTTCCAAGCATGTTGAGGCATGCCGTGGAAGGTAAGCTTTGTTAAAAACTCGAGCTCAGAGGGCACCGAGCCCCATCCCGGGTGCCACCGATCAAAGCTCACCAGCGCGCCATCGCAGAACAAACGACGGGAAGATTCAATCACACGACTGCAGCCGAAAGTTGTCCGGAACCTGACGAAGAAATCAGCCGGTGGCGGACAGACTTCAACGAGCAAGTCACTAATTTGGATGCCGTGCGCAATGCCAAGAGCTTTGACAAGGTCGTCCAGCGAGACGGGAGGCCGGTCACCGTTGATGGTTACCATCAGCACTTCGCCGGCAAACTGGTCATCAAGCACCGTCATGCCACTGTTGAGCGATGGCACGCAGCGACCGAAGGCAGGAAAGACCTCAGGATCTCTGGCTCAGAGATCCTCATTGATCGGCGACATGATAGTGCGCTTGAGTACAGGGAGTACAGGAGGGGGATTTGGGGGAACTGGAGTAGGAATCGAGATTCCAAAGGTGGGGAAGGGGCGGGAGACTGGGGATGAAAAGGTAGCATGAATTTCGAGCATGCGCCAATATGCCCTCGGCGCGCAAGCGCACGAAAACACCGGTGGCGCCCACATGTCAGCCTAAGAGTCCTTATTCTTTCTTTTCTGGAGAGCCCGGCCTTTTTTTAGGATCTTTTGAGAGCCCGGCCTGAGAGTCATAATTGACCTGTTTGGCATTGCGTTACTACTCGGCCCATATTCAACGACACCTCACTGGCCCAAACAAGTGTACATCATCGAAAAGACACTGAGCTCAAATTATATAACTTGAAAAAAGGAGATATACTCTGAACACTGGAGAATGGTGATGCCCTCATTTAGCCCACCAGTAGTTCGAGACAATAAATAGTTCGAAACAACGATATATACAACATTCAAACACTGACTAGTGACTACTACTGACATAAACAGCAAGACATGATAGTTCATAAGAAGTCTTGCTACACCACCAAAACGCACCCATCTGCAGCGCTCAGACTCTTGTGATCCAAACGAAATGACATTCTAAACAGAAGCAACTATTACATAGTAAGAGTGCCGTAGACGAGTGTCGGTGTCAAAACCGGCGGATCTCGGGTAGGGGGTCCCGAACTGTGCGTCTAAGGCGGATGGTAACAGGAGGCAGGGGACACAATGTTTTACCTAGGTACGGGCCCTCTTGATGGAGGTAAAACCCTATGTCCTGCTTGAATAATATTGATGATATGGGTAGTACAAGAGTAGATCTACCACGAGATCAGAGAGGCTAAACCCTAGAAGCTAGCCTATGGTATGATTGTATGTTGTCCTACGGACTAAAACCTTCCGGTTTATATAGACACCGGAGGGGCTAGGGTTACATAAGGTTGGTTACAAAGGAGGAGATATACATATCCGTATTGCCTAGCTTGCCTTCCACGCCAAGTAGAGTCCCATCCAGACACGGGATGAAGTCTTCAATCTTGTATCTTCATAATCCAACAGTCCGGCTGAAAGATATAGTCCAGCTGTCCGGAGACCCCCTAATCCAGGACTCCCTTAGTAGCCCCCGAACTAGGCTTCAATGACGACGAGTCCGGCGCGCAGTATTGTCTTCGGCATTGCAAGATGGGTTCTTCTCCAATTTCCAAGTGTTTGTAAATAGTATCCAGCCCCATAAATGTTGATCCTCTTGGCTTCTGCGCCTAATAAGGGAAATTTCTCAAACAAATATGAGGCGCCAGGGCATTTTTACATTCACCCCCCTAGCCAGATAAATAAATTGTCTATTAAAGGGATTGGGATTCTTAGATCCGATCCACACCAGCCTCCCCCCAGCGAGAATCCATCAGAGCACATTTCGGAAAGATCTATTCCAGCATGGCCAACCTCCACAGCTCCTCCTCCCGCCCCCGTAGCCCTAAGCTTGGAGATTGGGAGAGGTGTTTAGTTCCACATAGTCGATTGGTCGAACTGCAGACCAAAGGATTTCTTACTCCGGCATACATGGTGCCCATTCGAGCCAGACTCACCACCTACAATGGCGGGGAGCAAGCGGAGAACTTTCCCTGTCCCTCCATGGGGGAACGGGTTTGCCTTGTTCCTTACTTACTAAGGGGACTCAGATTTCCAATTCATCCATTCCTCCGCGGGCTCCTGGAGTTCTACGGCCTCCAACTACACAATCTCACCCCTGCCTCCATCCTACACATCGCCGGCTATGTTGCTCTCTGCGAGTTGTTCCTGGGCTGCGAGGCTCACTTTGAGCTGTGGAAAAGGCTATTTTGCCTTGTCCCTCACACACAGAGGGAATCACTTGATCAAGTGGGCGGAGCCGAAGTATGGCGCATCACCGATACCGGATATCTGTCTGGTACCCTGAAGAAGCCGTCCGAAGACTGGCCTTCAGAATGGTTTTATATGGAGGACGTTCCCCTTCCGGACCCTGTTCGGCGGGGTCTTCCTGAGTTCAACAATGCTCCTCTTAAGAAGCTTCGAAGTTGGCGCCCGCGGAGCCCCCAGGTGGAAGACGACAGAGAAGTCCTCTATCTGATGAACCGGATTAAGGCACTAGCTCAGTCAGGTTTGACAATAACCGAAGTTATGTCGATTTACATAATGCGGGGAGTGCAACCACTTCAATATCATGGGCATCCCTTATGGTGTTTCAACGGGGAGGATGACGCCACCCGCTACGGGCGTAAGGGTCCGGGCGATGCTGCCGCATTAGCCAAAATGATGTCCGAACTGTTCAAGGGAGAGGAGGAGGAGTTCACCCGCATCAAGCCACGGGACGGATTCTCCATGTACAATCCTCCAAGCTGGTAAGCTATATCCCCTTACTTCCATCTTCCCGCGTTTTTCGTTGTAAGTATTCACCTTGCCAATTTATGGCAGGAACTACGAAAGGCCATAAAGGAGGTCTGCAGCCCTTCTCCACAACCGGAGGACCCAGACCGGGCCCTTGACTCAGGACTCGAAGAAGATCCGGTTATCTCCGTGGAGCTGATAAACCAGAAGTTCTATCAGTTAAGCTACGACGACGCCATGGTGGCCATTACGGCCGACTATCCCGGACTGCTCCCTGCATCGCACGTAAGAAAACCCAAAAAGTCCCAACTCAAAAAAGTAGGATCCCCTTTTAGACACTTCCCCCACCATATTCACATGGCCTTTTTACAGGGAAGGCATTCGGGACGCCTTGTAGCAACGCGCCAACAGGAGGCGCCGAGGGTAGGTAGGCCAAAAAGGAAGGCGGTTAGGACGTAGACGCCGGCGCAAAGGTACAACAAACCCCGCTCCGTGGTTGTCGTCTTTCTCAAAATATAATGACGCTCGTGTTTCTTTAACAGAAAAAACACTCGTCGGAATATGTCCGGCGATGTCGCCGATCATGCTTCCACCAGTCGGGCACCAGGACCGGACACGGAGGCAGAAGCCGATATGGGGCAGGCGCCGGATATCCCCCTACAGAGGATGCGGATAGGTTATCTGCTACAAACTCTTAAGTGGAAAGCGCCATGAATCATAGGCGCCGCCGGGCCGTACTCCGTGACGCTTGTTTCTCATCAGAGGTGTTTGATGCCTTTAATTCTGGAGAGGCGTACCTCCGTGCTGCTCAAGATGGTCTAGCCAGAGCCACGGATCAGTATGTAAAGGTTGTATGGGTGAGTGAATCTGACGATTTGTATGTATCAGTAGCCCCCGAGACTTGAAACAGTTAGCAGAACTGATTTAAGGATCATCTTTATTGTGCAGGTTCTTACAGAGAAGAATACTAGGCTGTCCCAGGAGCTGGAGGAATGCAAGACCCAACTGCGGGCCACCATTGCCGCATTGCAGGAACAGAAAAAACCTCCCGCTGGTAATATTTTAAAGAATGATGGTTACCATATAGTGCGCGGTGTGGCTGCAGATCTAACAATTGATTTTGCAGATGAATCCGGAGAAAATCCGGGGGACCAGCATGCTATGCGGAAGCTAGAAGCTGGCAAACGCCTGCTAACTGAGGTTAGGCGGGAGAAAAACAATCTCCAAGATGCCAATAGAAGGCTGAACATGGAACTAAAAGATGTTCGGGGCCAGCTTGCAGACTCTGAGAAGGAGAATAAGAGGCTTCGACGCGGCATTTTTAGTAAGTGCTTGAACGAATCCTTTAAAGGTATTCGGCGAAGAAGCCGACTGATAGCGTTACGTCTGTAGGTATGCTAATGGGTCGTCCCACGGAGGAAATGCCCGGGCCTACGGGTGATCTTCTATCCGAGCTATCACATCTGCATGAACAAGTTCGGCAGGTGATGCAGGGTGTTGCCAAGGCTTTGTGGCCGTCCGTCTCCCTGCCAGAGGGTGTTGCAGAGCTTGCGGAGAAGCTCAAAGGAGCGCGGCGGCGATTTTGATTATGGAAGATATCAGCCTACTGACAGGGTGCCAGAGAAGCCTGGGCCATGGTGAAGACGCGGTATACCAAAACAGACCCAAATCACATGGCCGAGGTCGGACCTGTGGGGCCCGACGGAAAAGAGATTCCCGTTAGCTTAGTTTATGGGCAAGTAGAATTAGCCACAAAGTATTCCCAACAAGATTGTAAGCTAGACTGCCTGTTGGATGGTATAGAAGAAGAGTTTAGTCAGTTTGCATGACTATGTAATTGAAGTGACATGTGTAATGCCTTCTAGCCGGATTGTAGATCATTTGTCGTTGCGGACCTTTTCGCTTCGGCCTCCGGGCCCAATATTCCGGAGCGTATCTGAATACCCGCTCAGTTATATAAGAACCAGGGTATGCGTGGAGACTAGGCGTAGGGGTCATTAGTGCTTTATCAGACAAGTGCCCAACTAGTTATGTTATATTACATGGGTAGTAAGAAACATCTTCCAGGGAGAATGGTTCCGTTAAGGGTTCCTTTCCCTGGGCAAGCATGCCCTAAAGTGCATGTCCGGACTGCGATGGGAAACGCAGGAAAAACATCTGGGGGCAGATATGAAAAATAAGAGTCATCTTTTGTTCACCGACCGAATATTCCCTTAAGAACGCTAGCTTTCAGCTTCACCCAGTCTGAGGTACACATCCGGCTGACCCGGCGGTAACAATCGCAGAGGTGCTCCCCTTATGCCCTAGTCGAATTAACAGGAATGTAGGGCATAAATACAAAAGCCAGGCAACCCAACTTGGCCAAAACTTAAGTCATATCGATGCATATAATGGTGAAAAAAGGTACATGCGGAAGTATAACACATGTGTTGGGCATGAAGCCCGGATAAATAATTTAAGCTTCTGTGAAAGAAGCCCCCAGGTATGAAGAGTGCGGCTAGCGCATCTGTAATGTGCAAACAAGGCACAAGGTGACCCTTGAAGGCCTAGAGAAATAAGAAAAGAAAGAAAGAAAGGAAAACAAGACAGATAATGTATTTGTGAAAATGGACAAAGGGAGGGGACTAACATAGAGTCCGGTGCTAGGCATAGAATCTTTGGAGCTTGGCCGCGTTCCATGGGTTCGGCTCGAGTCGACTAGTCGATGCATCCCGCGGTCGGTACGCTCCACCAGTCAGAACTTGGTCGATAATGAAGGGACCTTCCCATTTGGGCTCGAGCTTGTTCTTTTTCTTATCTGGCAGGCGTAGAACTAGTTCGCCAATGTTATAAGTTTTGGCTCGTACTTCTCTGCTTTGGTATCTGCGAGCCTGTTGCTGAGAAAATGCGGAACGGGATTTGGCTACGTCGTGTTCCTCCTCCAAGGTGTCCAGACTGTCCTGCCGATCGAGCTCGGCTTCTCTTTCTTCGTACATGTGCACTCTAGGTGAGTCATAAATTATGTCGCAGGGTAAGACTACCTCGCACCGTACACCATAAAGAAGGGTTTATATCCGGTACTATGATTCGGCGTGGTCCGCAGCCCCCAGAGTACAGAGTCGAGCTCCTCTACCCAGTGCGTGTTAGACTCCGTTAAGGAATGCACTAATCTAGGTTTAATGCCGCTCATTATAAGACCGTTTGCTCGCTCGACATGACCGTTGGTTTGTGGGTGAAAGACTGAGGCATAATCGAGCTTGATGCCCATGTTGCTGCACCAGAGTTTTACCTCGTCGGCCGTGAAGTTCGTGCCGCTATTAGTGATGATGCTATGGGGGATGCCGTAACGGTGTACAACCCCGGATATGAAATCTATCACCAGTCCGGATTCGGCCGTTTTAACCGGTTTGGCCTCTATCCATTTGGTGAATTTATCCACCATGACCAATATGTATTTTTTCTTGTGGGTTCCCCCTTTAAGGGGTCCAACCATGTCAAGCCCCCAGACCACAAAGGGCCATTTAATGGGTATTGTTTGGAGGGCGGTGGGTGGCATGTGGCTTTGATTTGCAAAGAGCTGGCAACCGGCGCAACGTTGGACCAAGTCCTATGCGTCTGCCCGGGCTGTTGGCCAATAGAATCCTGTATGGAAGGCTTTGCTTACAAGAGCCCGGCCTGCGGCATGATGAACGCTGAGTCCGGCGTGAATTTCTGCCAAAAGATTCCGCCCTTCCTCTTCGGAGATGCACCTTTGAAGGACTCCGGTAGTGCTTTTCTTGTACAATTCTCCCTCATGGACCCTGTATGCCTTGGATCGCCGCACTATGCAGCGTGCCTCATTTTGGTCCTCTGAAAGTTCCTGTCTAGTTAGGTAGGCCAGGAATGGTTCTGTCCACGGGGCAATAATGGCCATTCTTTCGTGGGTTGAAGGTGTTATTTCGGTGGCGGATCCTCCGTTTGTGTCAGAGAGTTCGGTATCGGGTATTTTGGCCGGGTCCGGACTGTTGTTACCGGTGTCCCCTTCCCATGCTACGGATGGCTTGAAAAGCCTTTCCAGAAATATGTTGGGGGGGGGGACCGCGTCGTGTTTTTTGCCAATGCGGGAGAGGATATCCGTCGCCTGATTGTTTTCCCGAGCCACATGGTGAAATTCGAGTCCCTCGAACCGAGCTGACATTTTTAGGACGGCATCTCGATAGGCCGCCATTTTCGGATCCTTGGCGTCGAAACCTCCGTTTCAAGCCATCCATTCGAGTTCCAGAAATTGCGACGTTTGAATCCCCATGTACCTCCAGGCGTTGAATGCCCATGGAGACTGCCATCCGAAGACCATGCAACAGAGCTTCGTATTCGGCTGCATTGTTGGAATCTGTATACAATATTTGCAGTATGTACCGAACGGTATCTCCGGTTTGGGAAGTCAGGACCATGCCAGCCCCTAGACCGGCCAGCATTTTAGAGCCGTCGAAGTGCATGATCCAATTGGAGTATGCGCCGTACTCTTTAGGGAGTTCGGCCTTCGTCCATTCGGCGACGAAGTCGGCCAGTACTTGCGATTTAATGGCCCGGCGAGGTTTGTATGTTATGTCGAATGGGAGGAGCTCAATGGCCCATTTGGCAATCCGGCCCGTAGCGTCGCGGTTGATGATAATATCATTAAGTGGCACTTCCGAGGCTACTATAATGGAACACTCTTGAAAGTAGTGTCGCAGTTTCTGCAATGCCATGAATACCGCATATGCTATTTTTTGGTATTGCGGGTACTGTGATTTGCATGGAGTGAGGACAGTGGATACATAGTATACCGGCTTTTGAAGAGGGAATTTGTGTTCGTCCGCTTCCCGTTCGACAATGAGCACCGCGCTTACAACTTGATGAGTTGCCGCAATGTACAACAGCATTGGTTCGCCGATGTTTGACGCATGTCTGAAGGATGCCAGGCGAATATGTCCCAATTCTCGTGCAGGAACTCTCGTAGTGCAGCATCCACAGCGGGGTTTAACTGTGCCTCAATGAGGCTGTTTTGGTAGGGTCCGTTGGGTGGACTTGGAATTTGACTATTTCGTCCGCAGGTTTAAAAGAGGTGGACTTGGATCTCTTGTCGAGTATCACATCGTCCCTATCCACTGTGGAGTGTAGCGTGGTTAACTCCTCGGCCGAGAGGGCTTCTGATAATGCCTCGAGGGCCAATGCCACTGTTTTGTTTTCGGCGCGGAGTGCTGTGTCTGGATCACTCGCGAGAGTGATGATTCCATTGGGCCCGGGCATTTTAAGCTTCATGTACCCATAATGGGGTACGTCTTGGAAGATTGTGAACGCCTCCCGTCCCGAAAGAGCGTGATAGCCACTGCTGAACAGGGCCACTTGGAATGTAATTTCTTCGGACCTGTGTCGGTGTCAAAACCGGTGGATCTCAGGTAGGGATCCCGAACTGTGCGTCTAAGGCGGATGGTAACAGGAAGCAGGGGACACAATGTTTTACCCAAGTTCGGGCCCTCTTGATGGAGGTAAAACCCTACGTCCTGCTTGATTAATATTGATGATATGGGTAGTACAAGAGTAGATCTACCACGAGATCAGAGAGGCTAAACCCTAGACGCTAGCCTATGGTATGATTGTATGTTGTCCTACGGACTAAAACCCTCTGGTTTATATAGACACCGGAGGGGCTAGGGTTACATAAGGTCGGTTACAAAGTAGGAGATATGCATATCCGTATTGCCTATCTTGCCTTCCACGCCAAGTAGAGTCCCATCCGGACACGAGATGAAGTCTTCAATCTTGTATCTTCATAATCCAACAGTCCGGCCAAAAGATATAGTCCGTCTGTCCAGAGACCCCCTAATCCAGGACTCCCTCAACGAGGATGACCATTTGACAAGGAATATGCATAACAAAAGAAAGAACTACCCATCCAGAACCAGAAGCAAAGACAACAAAGTCATTCAAAGAGATGATCCAACACCATCATAATTTGCAGCACCGCTTCAGCGACCAGTGATCCGGAGACACAGTACTCCACCCTTTCGACGCAACAGCCCAATTACCTATCAACCTGAAGGCTTGAACCACATCACTGCCTTTCGTAATTGAGACATCCAAGGATCAAAGTTAATCCGGATGCCTTTGTCATTCTCACCTTCTTTTGGCTGCAGGCTGTATCGTTGACAATCAGGGGAGTTTGCTCCCGAACTCCTAGGGCTCGCCGTGTAGACACAGTTTTCCATAGCAAACAGGGCCTCTCTGCCATCAAGGTCCTTGCCAATGGTGATCTCCTGGTTAATCGGATAATTGAGTCCGAGAACCAGAGAGTGTGAACCAAGGCTGTTTACCCGCCTCCAACTAAAAAATCCTAAAGGCCCCAACAAGCTGGTATCCTACTCATAGACGTAACAGCCACTGTCCGGATACTCACGTATTACACGGTGCTTGTATACAGTGGGGTTTTTGCAATATAACTTTTCCGGCTCATGTGTCCAAATGATCATCAGTCTTTTGTCGTCGTCTGATTGAGCGAGGAACCAGTTGTGCTTCCCTGTTTTTGGCAAAGGTGGTGTGATTACAAAGGGCAGTAACTGTAGGGACACTACATCATATCAAAAAGGACAGGCATTGTTAATGTAAGATCAGCATTGTTCAGAGTATGAGTAGGATAATGCAAGAAACAACATTGATATGTCCCTGTTGGAACTGGGAGGAAAATACAGGGAAATGTATACTGGGTTCGAAGATATAGAAGTGCCATGGATGGTTATACTCATGTTATCTCGCAATCGATTCTTCAGAGGAAACTACCATCTCATGCATGTTATGTAATCATGTTCTGTCCTCACAAACAAATTCTTCAAGGTAACTAACACACCATGCATTGTTATATACTCGTTGAGGGAGTCCTGGATTAGGGGGTGTCCGGATGGCCGGACTATACCTTCAGCCGGACTCCTGGACTATGAAGATACAAGATTGAAGACTTCGTCCCGTGTCCAGAAGGGACTTTCCTTGGCGTGGAAGGCAAGCTTGGCGATACGGATATGCAGATCTCCTACCATTGTAACTGACTTTGTGTAACCCTAACCCTCTCCGGTGTCTATATAAACCGGAGGGTTTTAGTCCGTAGGACAACATACAGAACAACAATCATACCATAGGCTAGCTTCTAGGGTTTAGCCTCTCTGATCTCGCGGTAGATCTACTCTTGTACTACCCATATCATCAATATTAATCAAGCAGGACGTAGGGTTTTACCTCCATCGAGAGGGCCCGATCCTGGGTAAAACTTTGTGTCCCCTGCCTCCTGTTACCATCCGGCCTAGACGCACAGTTCGGGACCCCCAACCCGAGATCCGCCGGTTTTGACACCGACACTCGTGTTCTGTGGGCAAAAATTTTGTGAGGATATTATTCTAGCCATTGATTGCTGAAGGGCGAATATAGGCATGTACACATGGTAAGCATTGCAGGATTTCACTACTTCCAAATATAGAGTTCTCCATATGAACATTTACTTCCCTAATGTATGGTTAGATGAAACCAACAGTGTGGTGCATGTTTCTACAATCTTCTACAAAACAAGGTCCGTCCAACTGACGTAGTAATCTAGATGACTTGGACCGCGATGGTAATACTCTATATAATCCAATGGAGGATGGATAATCTCATGGGAGGTCTGGAAGTTCACGAGCACCAACCTTTTACCGTATTCTCTGAAGGTAGCCATCCAGTGGGAGTTCATGCCGACCCAGTACATACCTGCCAAGAAGTTTCTGGCGACGGTGATCGGATCGATGTCGAGGGAAATGATGTACGGCGACCCACTACATACCTGCAAAGAAGTTTCGGCTAATGGAGATCGGATTGAAGTCAAGGGGCATCATGCACGCCTCCGTATCATGGTGAGCCAATCTCGCAAGACCAGATAGCAGCAAGCGGGGTGTCTTGAAAAGCTTAGGCCTCGCTTCGACGATGACCGTGTGCATGTCCCTCGAGCATGCAGCCAACCGTAGGGCGCTCAGCATATCCATACACGAACAACAGACGTCGAGGATGTCACTAGGGAGATTGCTCCAATCGCAGCTCATATGGATGATGCGCGGTTCGCGTTCGGCCATGGTGGAGTTTGGAAGGGGGCTTGATTTACGGGGGAGAAGGATGTCGGTGCTGGAGCGGCTAGCGAGGGAATAGTGGTACTAGGGGAGGCGAGTGAGGCGACGGTACATGGGGGCACAGTGAGATGGAGACGGAGACGGAGATGGAGATGGAGATGGAGTGGTGCTATGGGAGCGGAGAGGGAGACGAGGCGAGGCGCCAATGTGCTGTACATCGGCGGTGACAGACTGCACAGTGCACAGGGTGAGGCTGACTTTGGTAACCCGAACACGCCGTCTGGACTAGTGTCAGGCGCAGGGTGTTGTCATTTCACTGTGAGGACCGGATGAATAGTATTTTGACCATCAAGTGTACCACAGTTGCACTACTACTACTAGTAGGAACATGAGTACTCCAGTATTGTATAGCGGAAATAGGTCTCCCGTGCTAGCATGACTGTTCACTTCATCGTTCAGGTATCATCCATATTGCGAGTAGAACCAAATTCTCGTGCATGCCCAATCAACGCTCTGTCGTGATGCATGCAGTGGTCGTTCTGGTGCATCAAGGGTGGCATGCAGATCGTTCCACACTTGAGAAGAGGAGAAATGGAAAGGTAGAATGCGGCAGCAGAGGAAGAGAATGCTGGCTAACGAGGCTGGGAGGGGATCGAGCAGGAAGTTAATGCTCCACGCCTAAAGGTTTTGGGAAAACCTTATTTTCATAAGGTGACTTATACTCACCTAAACGGAGGGAGTATTCCTTAACAAGAGAATGTTGTGTCTCCCACTCACGCACTCAAAAAAAACTATGACATATTTTTTATCTGTTTGCATAGGTCCCACCTATCAGGAAGGATGGGCACGTACACGAACAGGTAGGACTCATCAGTCTACCCGCATAGCCTTTTCGCTTAGTCTACCTAGTCGTCTAATCAACTGCCTGCACGCCACCTCTCCCATTTACTTCTCCATCGGTAACCGATTCTCCTCGGCTTCTCCACCTCCCCTTCGTCTTCATTTGCATCCAAACCCCACTGCGTTCACATTGTTTTAACCTCTTTAAATAATCATCTACAACTTTAGTTAGACTAGGCATCTAATCCTAATTCTCCAAACCTCTTTAAATAATCATCTACTACTTCAGTTAGACTAGCCATCTAATCATATCACTGCCTTGCCCTACCTTTCCTTCGCTGACAGGTGGGACCCACGCTTATGGGTCCCACATGTCAGTGACAGAATGGTAGGATTGTTCGCGTCAGGGGATCCTCATTCCCCCGACGTGCCCCTCATCCCTCTCGGCCCCACCGCTCCTCTACCTTTGTGTGCATGACATGCGGGCCAGCTGAACTGCGGCGACCATCAACTTTCTACCACAGACACACCCGATTGGATGCGGTTTGCCTGCTCTGCTGCTGTGCTCCGATCCGTACTCCCGCACCATCGAATTTTCATCTAGCAGCTGTGACACATTTCGTCTCGGGCATCAATCCTCAGCTGGAGTACTTATGTACTATACACAGGTAGTACCCGTCGGTGTGGCCATCTACGCCTCGTAACACCCAGACGCTCAGCTATGGCACCCTCGCCACGGCCACGCCACCACCGGCTGGTTCATCTCGAACGAGTGAGTCGTGAACCACGCCACCACCATGAGAATGACATGTGGGCCAGCCGCATTTAAGGTCCGCATGTCATTGACTCATAGGCCGGGCACTAAGCCACTGAAGTTCGGTCCCGTGGGCCCCGAGAGGGAAATGTAACTCCTGCGGCAGGCCTTGTGGTGCTCCCGCAGTACGAGCTCGTGCCAAAACTGGAATTTGTTTCTTACTACTACCAACTAGTACTAGTAAGGTACACGTGCATTGCACGCATGAGATTCTTGTGGTTTGTGCATTATGCTTCTACATGTGGAGCTTTCTGGATTCTAACATGTGGCAAAATCTGGTGGAATGTAAGGTTAGGCAAGTTTGATTAACTTAGGTGAGTGTTTGGTTCAAGCCACACCTTAGGCAAGCCACACTAAGGCCCCACATGACATACACACAAAAAATGTGGCAAGATTCCCTTAGGCTTGCCAACTTGTGGCTCTCATTTTGAAGAACTAATAACTTTGCCTAAGCTTAGTTGTGGCAAAGTTAGTCATGAATTAAGTTCAACCATGGAGTCTTCTAGATTATACATGTGGTAGAATCTGGTGGATGATATCCAACGGCCAGTAGTGCTCGGATTTGCCATCTTTGTACCATCGGATTGGCTTCATCCAATGACCAACTTTCAAAGTTTTTCACACACTATATAGGGGGTATAGATATAGATGTGCCGGGCCGTTGCAATGGATCCAAAGTATATCGATTTAGTGGAGTGCACTCTAAACACATTATTTATTTATTTTTCTCTAACCGTCCGTAGCCATGCAACCAAGCCACATAAGCTTCATGGGTGCCCCCACATCATATTATTCATACTACGTTGATTGAAAAAAAGATAAATCACCCAAAACAAGATCTTCCCGTTTTTTGTTCCTACGATGTTGTGTCGTGCACGTACCTACTAGTTGTATAGTGGTAGTACTAGTAATATAGTATTAGGAATACAAACTTGGAACTAGTAGGAGTAGTACTAGTACGGAATGCTCCTACTCTATCAACGAGCCCCGTATGACACCAAATTTCTTGGCTTCCGTGCTACTGCTAGATCTTCCCATCATTTCTGTTTTCCAACCCGGCGGCGGGCGGGGTGTCGGTTTGCTCAACGGCGGTCCCACATGAAAGTGAAAATGCTAGGCAACACACCTTCCCTAAGCTATGTGTCGTGCCAGACGGGCCGTGTTGTACTCCCGATTCGGGGGCGTGTGGGGGTGCGACGCGAAAGCGGTAGGCCTTTTCCTTTTACCAGCAATGTGCCCGTGCGTTGCGACGGATCCAAAGTAGTAGAATAGTATTATTTGTTCACAAACTTGAAAGAAATCACTATTGTTTTGATATACTCCTAATATATTACTCCCTCCGTACCAAAATATTTGTCTTTTTTGAGATTTCAAATGGACTATCACATATGGATTATATAGACATATTCTAGTGTTTCTAGCAAGATGCCCGCGCGTTGCATGAAGTTGATGGAAAAGGTAAGCACAACTTATAAATTGACCGATGGAGTACAAGTTACAGTGATGCATATAATTAAGCAAAGGAATCGCACATGTCGGTATTGACTAGAACGAGAATGCAACAGCACAATAAGAATTAAGGCCACGATGATGCGATCGCATTGGTTATTATAGAAGGAAAGAAGAAAGATGGATCCACGAACGTATGACCTCCTCCTCCTCCTCAACTTAGTGCGCCGGGCCACCGACCGGCGGCTAAGAGCGGCGGCTTTTGTGGCGAGGTCGAGGTGCTTCTCAGCAAAGGCATCCAAGGCTTCCAGCCGGTTGAGGAAGGCCAACGTCGTAGCGTCCTCACTGGCCTTGTAGATACCTATGTACACGATTTCCTCATACACATGGATGTGTTGGTCGACGAGTTCTTGCAGGGCGAGCCGCCTCGCGGCGAGCGCGACCTCCAGGTGGACATTCTTCGTGGCGTCGGTGGGCAGTCGCAGGGCCACTAGTGCTTGAAAGAGGTTCCGTCCATGGAGGCCGATTAGGGTGGCAGGCAAAGAGGAGCTCGGGCGCACGGCCTGGAGGAGTGCGACAATGTCGTCCGCGAGCTTCTTGAGGATGGTGAACTTGTTGCTGGTGGCAATGATCATCTAGTCCAACTGAGAGTCATTGAGGGAGTCCTGGATTAGGGGGTCTCCGGACAGCCGGATTATATCCTTTGGCCGGACTGTTGGACTATGAAGATACAAGATTGAAGACTTCGTCTCGTGTCCGGATGGGACTCTACTTGGCGTGGAAGGCAAGCTAGGCAATATGGATATGGATATCTCCTCCTTTGTAACCGACCTTGTGTAACCCTAACCCTCTACGGTGTCTATATAAACCGGAGGGTTTTGGTCCGTAGGACACAACAACCACAACATACAATCATACCATAGGCTAGCTTCTAGGGCTTAGCCTCTCCGATCTCGTGGTAGATCTACTCTTGTACTAGCCATATCATCAATATTAATCAAGCATGACGTAGGGTTTTACCTCCATCAAGAGGGCCCAAACCTGGCTAAAACATTGTGTCCCTTGTCTCCTGTTACCATCCGGCCTACATGCACAGTTCGGGACCCCCTACCCGAGATCCGCTGGTTTTGACACCGACATTAGTGCTTTCATTGAGAGTTCCTCTGTGTCGTCACCTTTAGGCCCGATGGCTCCTCCGATCATCAACAACGATGCGGTCCAGGGTGAGACCTTTCTCCCCGGACAGATCTTCGTGTTCGGCGGCTTTGCACTGCGGGATAATTCGCTTGGCCATCTGGAGCAGATTGAAAGCTACGCCCCTGGCCATCAGGTCAGATTTGGAAGTTTGAACTACACGGCCGACATCCGCGGAGACTTGATCTTCGACGGATTCAAGCCACAGCCGGGCACGCCACACTATCACGATGGGTATGACCTAGCTCTGCCGCCGAACAGTACCCTAGAGGCCGCACCCGCATCAGCTCCGACCCTTAGCTCGGAGCTAACTGCGCCAATCGAGGACGGGTGGCTAGACACCGCCTCGGGGGCTGCAGTCTCAACGGCGATCAAGCCGAACACCAGCCTCATCCTCTGTGAAGCCCGTGACTCCAAGGTGCCGGACTCTTTTCCGGACTCCGAACCTTCCCCGCCCCTGCCAATCGAATCCGATTGGGCGCCCATCATGGAATTCACCTCCACGGATATCTTTAAGCACTCGCCCTTCGGCAACATTCTGAATTCACTAAGGTCTCTCTCTTTGTCAGGAGAGCCCTGGCCGGACTATGGCCAACAGGATTGGGATGCGGACAACGAAGAAATTCAACGCCCACCCACCACCCACTTCGTAGCCACTGTCGATGATTTAACTGACATGCTCGACTTCGACTCCGAAGAAATCGACGGTATGGACGACGATGTAGGAGACGAACATGAACCAGCGCCTATAGGGCACTGGAAAGACACCTTGTCATATGACATATACATGGTGGATACACCCAAAGAAGGCAATGGCAACGAGATAGCGGAGGATGACCCCTCCAAGAAGCAACCCAAGCGCCAACGTCAGCGGTGCCGCTCTAAGTCCCGCCAAAGCAAAAGTGGTGATACCGGCACAGGAGATAATAATACTCCGGATAGTGCCGAAGAAAACAGCAATCCCCTCCAGCAAGATTTAGAACAGGATAAGGGAGGAGCCAGCCCTCGTGAGAGAGCGGCAGATGGAGAAGAGAAGGATGATAATCACATGCCCCCCTCCGAAGACGAGGCAAGCCTCGGCGACGACGAATTCGCCGTACCAGAGGATCCCGTCGAACAAGAGCGCTTCAAGTGCCGGCTTATGGCCACGGCAAATAGCCTTAAGAAAAAGCAGCAGCAGCTTCAAGCTGATCAGGATCTGCTAGCTGACAGATGGACTGAACTCCTCGCGGCTGAGGAATATAAACGCGGGCACCCCTCCAAGAGTTACCCAAAGTGCAGGTTGCTACCTCGACTGGAGGAAGAAGCGTATGATACGGCTGATCGGCCACCTCGTGGCCGCGATAGAGAGGCATTCCAGCCAAAAACTCAGCCTCCACCCCGACGCCATTCGAATAAAAAGGCATGGGGAGATACGCCAAACCTGCGAGACATATCGGAGGACAAAGCAAAGCATGCAAGATCGATCTACGGATCACGAGGGTGTACCACTCTGCGAGACGATAAACGTCACGCCGGATACAGTAAAAGCAAATCCGGCCGGGCCGAACACAGCGGGCAAGACCCATTCAAGCTGCGTCGCAATATAGCCCAATACAGAGGCACCGCACACCCCTTATGCTTCACAGACGAAGTAATGGATCATCAAATCCCAGAAGGTTTCAAACCTGTAAATATTGAATCATATGACGGCACTACAGATCCTGTGGTATGGATCGAGGATTTCCTCCTTCACATCCACATGGCCCGCGGTGATGACTTACACACCATCAAATACCTCCCACTAAAGCTCAAAGGACCAGCGCGGCATTGGCTTAACAGCTTGCCAGCAGACTCCATTAGCTGTTGGGAAGATCTGGAAGCCGCATTCCTCGACAACTCTCAGGGCACTTATGTGCGACCACCAGACGCCGATGACTTGAGCCACATAATTCAGCAGCCAGAAGAGTCGGCCAGACAATTCTGGACTCGGTTTCTTACAAAGAAAAATCAAATCGTCGACTGTCCGGATGCAGAGGCCTTAGCGGCTTTCAAACACAACATCCGAGATGAGTGGCTAGCCCGGCACCTTGGTCAGGAAAAGCCGAAATCTATGGCAGCCCTCACGACACTCATGACCCGCTTTTGCGCGGGAGAAGACAGCTGGCTGGCTCGTAGTAATAACATATCAAAGAACAATGGTACTTCGGATAACAAGGACAGCAATAGCAGGTCACGTCGCAACAAACATAAGCGCCGCATTAACAGTGATAATAACGAGGATACGGCAGTCAATCACACCAACAGGGATTGTTGGGTGTTCAAGCCGGCCGGCAAGTTAATTGCCAAAAACAAGGACAAGCGGCCGCATAGAGATGACGAGGGGGAATCCTGGCAGCCACACACCGGAGGACAGAAGAGGTTTCCCCCAGAAGTGCGGACGGTGAACATGATATACGCAACCCACATCCCCAAGAGGGAGCGGAAGCGTGCGCTCAGGGACGTATATGCGTTGGAGCCAGTCGCCCCAAAGTTCAACCCTTGGTCCTCCTGTCCGATCACCTTCGATCGCAGGGACCACCCAACTAGTATGCGTCATGGCGGATTCGCCGCACTGGTCCTAGACCCAATCATTGACGGATTTCACCTCACTCGAGTCCTTATGGATGGCGGCAGCAGCCTGAACCTGCTTTATTAGGACACAGTGCGCAAAATGGGTATAGACCCCTCAAGGATCAAACCCACAAAAACGACCTTTAAAGATGTCATTCCAGGTGTAGAGGCCCATTGCACAGGCTCAATTACACTGGAAGTGGTCTTCGGATCCCCGGATAACTTCCGAAGCGAACAGTTAATCTTCGATATAGTCCCGTTCCGCAGTAGTTATCATGCGCTGCTCGGGCGAACCGCATTTGCTAGATTCAATGTGGTACCACATTATGCATACCTCAAGCTCAAGATGCCAGGACCTCACGGAGTTATTATAGTCAATGGAAACACAGAGCGCTCTCTCCGAACAGAGGAGCACACCGCGGCCCTCGCAGCAGAAGCGCAAAGCAGCCTCTCAAGGAAATCAACCAGTTCGATGCTTCAAAGCCCGGACACCTTCAAGCGCGCTTGGAGCAATCGGCAAATAGACCACCTGGCATGATCTGAGCTCGCATAGCAATATGGCTACCACCCCAATCCCAGCCCAACAGCAAAACTCGTGCCACGCGTACATAATTACGCATTAAAAATACCATGGGCACAGGTGGGGAGGGGGGCACAGCTGCGGCACGCCCCAAGACGCGGCTTAAACCGCACTAGGGGCTTCTCGTTTGGTTGTTTTTCTCTTTTTTCAAGACCTTAATCTCTGGAAACACTGTCCGGCAGCACTATTGTCGAACACATGATGCAGCAACCAAGGAGGCAGACAGCTACGTCATACCATGGAATTCCCAGGTGGATTACAGTAACGAGCGAAATATTCGATTTAATTCCTCAGCTTGCCCTTGGAAGGGACATAGTCCTACTCTTTTCTTATCGCACTATCTATATCACTCTGCTTTAACGCAATTTTTTGAATAAACAATGCATGACATTACGACTATTATTGCATTCTTGTTATATATATATATATATGTTTTCATTAATGACGCCTTGCAACCGTACACTTTGGTACGGCCAATACACCAGGGGCTTACGTACCCCACAATACGGTGTGAAAAGTTCGAACACTTTCACAAGTGCGGCACCCCGAACTTATAGCATTATATGCATCAGCTCCGAATCATGTCTTTGGTCAAATGTTGGGTTTGCCCGGCTCCTATGTTTTGGTACCTTACGTTCCGCTCTATCGGCTAAGGTAGCGCTAGGAGAACTACTGCGATTGTGCCCCGGTTCTGCTGGGTTCAGCACCTTAGTAGAGAAAGCTAAAACTGACTGTCATGATAAGGCGAGAGACTGGTCGCTGTTCGGCGAGGTTTTCGAGTCCCTAAAGACTTATGCCGCTTAGAGCGAAGGGCCGGCCCTGTCCGGCTTAAAGGCGTGTATCGCGCCCCGAATTCGGCCTTCCAAATACCAGGGGCTTCGTTGAAATTTAAAATTATAGAATTCTATGGCTAAGTGAGAGTGATAAAGCATTATTAGTCCGGTTGCCTTGTTCGTTTTGCTGAGCACCTCCCTCGAAGGACCCAAACATGGGAACAAGAGTGCTCAGGTTTATCCCGAACACCCCAGCACTCGTGGCATGGGGGCAGAAGCCGAGGACTAGCCATCTCTCAGATCGGATAAACAGCCAAACATAAGGCACTATTTTAAATTCAAACAAGCGTTGCATAGCGCATATGAAACAAGTTTTCATAAATACAGGATAAAACGAGCAAGTCTCACTCAAATATTACATATTTTGAACACTCGTCCGATATGAGACGGGCACCCGGCAGAACACCCTCGTAGTACATCTCAAGGTGGCGGTGCTCCTTGCCCTCCGGCGGCCCTTCCTTGATCAGCTTCACGGCGTCTAACTTGACCCACTGCAATTTCACACGGGCGAAAGCCTGGCGTCCACCTTCAATGCAGACGGATCGCTTGACGACCTCCAGCCGCGGGCAGGCATCCACAAGCCGCCTCACCAGGCCGAAGAAGCTGTTCGGAAGAGCATCGCCAGGCCACAGCCGGACTATAAAGCCCTTCATGGCCTGCTCCGCCGCCTTATGTAGCTCGACCATCTGCTTCAGCTGGTCGCTCATTGGCACCAGGTGTTCGGTCTCAGTATACTGAGACCAGAACAACTTCTTCGTTGAGCTTCCACCCTCGGCCTGGTAAAATTGTGCGGCATCGGACACACTGCAGGGCAAATCTACGAATGCTCCTGGAGAGCTCCAGATTCAGGTAAGTAATTGGTAATTTACTTTTACATGCTTGCTTTGCATATAGAAAGCCTTACCCGCCGCTATCTTCTTCATTGCGTCGATCTCCTGAAGGGCCTTTTGGGCTTCGGCCTTGGCACTTTTTGCGCTCTCGAGGGCCGCGGCAAGCTCAGACTCTCGCGTCTTCGAGTAAAGCTCCAATGCCTCGTGCTTCGTTACGAGAGCCTCGAGCTCTTGCTGCACCTCGCCCACCCGAGCCTCTTGTTTTTCCTGCTTAGTGTGCTCCTTGGCCGCTTTATCTTCGGCCTTGGTTAGCGCTTGCTTCAGGGTCGCCACCTCGGTCGTGGCCCCTGGCAAATATACGATGATCCTATCATTTTGCAACCGCGTCTTCTTTTATATATACATATCTATAGACAGGGTATTACTTACCCTTTTTCTCCTCGAGCTGCCTCTTGGCAAGGCCGAGCTCTTTCTTGGACCCCTCGAGGTCCTGCTTCAGTACGGCGACCTTCGCAGTCAGTGCGGCGGACGCCAGCAGCGAGGCCTGCAGACGCATATTGACATACTTACATTAGACTCGTGCGATATTATTTGATCCTCTGTTCGGCTTTTCTTTGTGAACACTGAACAAAGCATCAGGGGCTACTGTCTATGTGGTAATATTATTCCTATATTTTAAAACACTTACCTCAAAGCCTGTTAGAAGGCTGGCACAAGCTTCAGTCAATCCGCTCTTGGCGGACTGAACCTTCTAGACCACCGCACTCATAATTGTACGGTGCTCCTCGTCGATGGAAGCGCTGCGAAGCGCTTCCAGCAGATTGTCCGGCGCCTCTGGATGGACAGAGGTTACCGGCACAGGCGGCTTGCCCCTTTAGAAGGAGGCCGCCTGCCCGAGCCTGGAACCACTGGAGGTTCCGATGCGGTGTCCGGCTGAGGGCCGAACTCGGAGCTCTCAGGGGTCCGGATGGTCGCCTTGAGGCGCCTCCGGGACTGTCCCCCCTCGACCCGGTGCCTCTTGAGACAGCACCTCGGCGTCGTCAGCAGGATGAGGGGAGGTGGCGGTCGGAACTGGATCGCTATCCATGTCCGACGAGCCCAGGGAGCCGTCCGACGATACATCGATACTGGCTCGTGGCGGCCTGCATAATTATGTTCGGCGTTAGGGAAAGCAATGCGACAAAGGAATGCTATGAGTTACTCTGCTATCCGAATACTTACGATCTCCCCAGGGGCTTGGCCCTGGGCAACCACTCGTCTTCGCCTTCATCGGCGGCGGTGGAATTGTCCAGAAGGAGAGTCCTTCCCTTCTTGGACCCTTCGGCCCCCTAGTTGGGGCGGCCTTCCTTTTCTTATCTCCCCCGGCTGGAGGGGGAGAATCTTCTTCTTCCTCGTCTTCGGGGGAGGAGTGCGCCATAGAGTCATCGGACAGTGAGTCCGACGACGCCTGGCGTTGGGAACTCTTTCGGGTTCCCTTGGCCTTCTTGGTCTTCTCCAGCACCGCATAAGGAGCCGGAGTCAGCATCTTCGCCAGAAGAGCGTCCGCTAGGCCTTCGGGCAAAGGAGCCGGAAAGTCGATCTGTCCGGCCGTCTCTTGCCAGTCCTCCGAAAGGTAAAGCAGCTTACCACACTGGCTTGGCGCTTCGCGCTGAATCCGCGATCCTCAGTAATGGGAGGGGGGACCTCGGCGCTTTTGAACAGCACCCTCCAGGCATCTTCGTGAGTTGTGTCGAAGAGCCTGTTCAGAATTCGGTGTTGCCCCGGGTTGAACTCCCACAAGTTGAACTCTCGTAGTTGGCACGGGAGGATCCGGCGGTGGAGCATGACCTGGACCACGTTGACGAGTTTGAGCTTCTTGTTCACCATGTTTTGAATACATGTTTGGAGTCCGGTAAGCTCTCCCGAACTACCCCAGGACAGGCCCTTCTCTTTCCAGGAGGTGATCCGCATGGGGACGCCAGATCGGAACTCGGGGGCCGCTGCCCATGCAGGGTCACGCGGCTCGGTGATGTAGAACCACCCCGATTGCCACCCCTTTATGGTTTCCACAAAGGAGCCCTCAAGCCATGTAACATTGGGCATCTTTCCCACCATGGCGCCTCCGCACTCTGCCTGGCGGCTGCCCACAACCTTCGGCTTGACATTGAAGGTCTTCAACCATAAGCCGAAGTGGGGCTTGATGCGGAGGAAGGCCTCGCACACGACGATAAACGCCGAGATATTGAGGATGAAATTCGGGGCCAGATCGCGGAAATCCAGGCCTTAGTAGAACATGAGCCCCCGGACGAATGGTTGGAGAGGGAATCCCAGCCTGCGGAGGAAATGGGTAAGGAACACTACCCTCTCATGGGGCCTGGGGGTGGGGATGAGCTGCCCCTCATCTAGGAGCCGGTGCGCGATGTCGTCGGCTCTCCTCAGCTTCTTGATGTCTCCCTCCGTGACAGAGGAGACCATCCACCTGCCTCCCGCTCCGGATATGGTGGGGGAAGGTTGAGGTGGGAAGTACAGACTTGGGCGCTAGAGCTCGAGTGTGCGAAAATGGATGAGCAAAGGAGGAAGAAGGCGTGAATGAAAGGGTGAATCCTTATTCCTTTATATGGGCGGACGAAACTATGCGCCCCCACTAGCCTGGTAAAACTCGCTTATCCCCCAAGCGCCATAATCGATGGCGCGGTTGGGTTACCCACGCCCGTATTGATGAGAATCCCGTAATAAGGGGACACGATCTCTGCTTTGACAAGACGTGTCAAAAAACTGCCTCGCGTTATGTGCGGGGCTAGTTAAAGGAAACAGTTCGAATAATCACCAGGCCATGCCATAATGTCCTGCTGTCAAAACAAGTCAGCAAATTAGATTTGCGAAAATATTATTCTCTCTACGGTGGTATGTGGAACTTATTTTGCAGGATCGGACACTATCCTTGTATTCAAATTCTTCCGTGGTGTATTCGAAGGAGGAACCCGCCTTGCAATGCCGAAGACAATACTGCGCGCCGGGCTCATCGCCATTGAAGCCTGGTTCAGGGGCTACTGAGGGAGTCCTGGATTAGGGGGTCTCCGGACAGCCGGATTATATCCTTTGGCCGGACTGTTGGACTATGAAGATACAAGATTGAAGACTTCGTCTCGTGTCCGGATGGGACTCTACTTGGCGTGGAAGGCAAGCTAGGCAATACAGATATGGATATCTCCTCCTTTGTAACCGACCTTGTGTAACCCTAACCCTATCCGGTGTCTATATAAACCGGAGGGTTTTGGTCCGTAGGACACAACAACCACAACATACAATCATACCATAGGCTAGCTTCTAGGGTTTAGCCTCTCCGATCTCGTGGTAGATCTACTCTTGTACTACCCATATCATCAATATTAATCAAGCAGGATGTAGGGTTTTACCTCCATCAAGAGGGCCTGAACCTGGGTAAAACATTGTGTCCCTTGTCTCCTGTTACCATCCGGCCTAGACACACAGTTCGGGACCCCCTACCCGAGATCCGTCGGTTTTGACACCGACAGTCGTAGTTGGCGTCGACGGCGGCCATCCACCAGCCGGTCTCCAACACCGTCTGGAGACGATCCTCGGCGCCATGCCGCAGGCCGACATCGTGGACCATCTGGCGCAGCCGCTGGCCGCTCACGCGCATCGCCGCCATGGGTCTGGAGTGAGCTCTTTTGCGCTTAGTGTAGGTGCTTAGGCAAATGCTTAGGTGCGTACGATGTGGTAGATGCATTGGAATGGAGGGGCGCCTTTATATGAGGGCAATGAGGGCAAACTCTATTGCATTCACATCGTGTAGCCTCTTTTCCCGGACCTCCTCCCATTACTTCCCTCATGCATTAATCGAAGGAGGATGCATTGGCCATTCAACATATCGGGAACCGCTACTCCCTCCCTCGTCTGCATTAAAGCCGTATCGGGAACTGCGCCACTCGCTGTCAAATCGAATACTCCCTCCGTCTAGGTGAGTATTAAGTCATCTTATGAAAACCAAATAGTAAACACATAGGTGCGGTGCATTAACTCTCACATTGTTTCTTATTTTTTGACATAAATAGAGGAATCAACCAAGAAGAGATGTGGGGCTTGTATGCTTTTAATGACTTGAGACTATCAAACATGACATGCAGTGGTCAGTTCGTTGCACAAGAACAAATACAACCCACGTCAGCACACACGCATCTTATATAGAATCACATCCAATGGCTATAAAAGATGAATAAGACCAAATTATATCTCATCTAGATGAGTTCTAGCAAAACTGTATTAAAAATACTTAGTACTCTTGCGCCATGTATCATATATTAGTATCATGTAGTACTTTATTTATTTATGATGTATCTAGATGGCACTGCTCCGCCAAGAAAAGAGGGTAACATCAAAATTATGGACTAATTTTTTGAGTATGTTGCTAAGGTCTGGTCATAGTCACTTGTTGAAATCTCTAAAAAGACAAATACTCCCTCCGTCCAGAAATACTTGTCATCAAAATGGATAAAAGGAAATGTATCTAGACATATTTTAGTTTTAGATACATCTCCTTTTATCCATTTTGATGACAAGTATATTCGGATGGAGGGAGTAGAAAACAGAGTTGGTGATGATGGTGTGCGTGCCATCCTGCAATATAGGCCGTCGGATTTATATCTAACGGACAGGAAAGAAACTATGGCAATTTTGCAAAAATATACCCACACGTTTCTCCACGTTCGCAAATAAGGCATTCCCTCGTTCAATCTTTTCTCTCACAAGATAAAATACTCATACAAATGCATCTTGAGGTGTCCATAGGATCGAAGAGAGGGATGATGTGTGTGTGTGTGCGTGCGTGCGATCGATAAAGAGTGCAATTGAATTTGTGTGTGCCCACGTCAAAGATATAGAGTGGCTGGCCTACTGGAACGTGAGATGGGACATGTGCAGTTTGTCTCTATGGCATGGATACCTACCTGCAGCGCTCGACTATCGGTGTGTGGTGGGGGAAGAGGGAGGCCCAATTAACTATAGAGGTACAATGGCTGGTATATGTGTGGAGGAGGAGAGAGGCCTACCTCATGTATTAAGGAGATCGATCTGCCTCCTGTATTAAGGGAGATCGATCGGCATCCATGCATATTTGCAGGAGAGGAATAAGGTTGGGAGAGAGACAGGGCTAGAGTGTTGGAGGGGGTGGTAGTGGAGTTGCTTCTAACAAATGGTGGGATAGGCTTGCTAGACAAACAGAGGGCACGCCCGCAATATCAATAAGATAGGAGATGGCTGCTTGTTGTCTGTGCACGTGCGTGTGAGAGACGGGTCAGGAGGCATACACGAATGATGAGGGGGGACGATGTGGCTGTGGTAAGCAGACGTAACTACATAGGAAGATCAATCGCCCTTTGTTAGAGAAAGTAGAGACATAACTTGTGAGGTACGTCGATTGATGGGGGGTAGTTAAAGTCGATCTAGGTATATGTTCGGAGATCGATCGATATACATGCATGTGTGTGTTAGAAGCAAATGAGGTACGAGGAGAAGGATAGAGAGAGAGGGATGCATGTAGGAGGTGGTACGAGAGGCATACTATATCGAGGGGGGAGGAGTGTGCGAGTACGAGAACGATGAAAAGAGTGGTGGGAGTGAGGCATGGCCGGTGACAAGAGAAGAGGGGAAGCTTGTGTTTGTGCTAGGCACACCTGGCTAGAGAGGCGTATCGATCGATGTGTGCCATAAAGAAGGAGCTGGGGGGGCTACACACACCGTGGGTGAACGACCTAAAGTGAAAAGACAAATTTGCGCGATGGAGCTAGAGAATGCTGAGGGAAGTGCGAATAGATTTGGTACGTACAAGTACAATATTACTACACGTTAGGTTTGTCCCTAAAATTCAACCCGTGTCTTGTTATATCCCGAAAATTCAGATATCGTGCTCCCAAAACTGGCGCCTTCACAACCCGCGCCTTGCTACCCCAAAATTACAACGCGCACGAAAACTCCCTCCAGCTGCCAAATCCCGACATGTGAAATCCCCCTTCTAACCCTGAGCCAAAAGGGCTGCTAATTCAAATCGGTGGGGGGTACTTTTGTAACACACCCTACATTTTGGACAAGCGCGTCCCTAAGTCATGCTTCACCCCCTCCCATCGCCCCCTTTTTGCCATTCGAAATCCTAGGCCGCCATAACCTCTCCGCTCCAACTGTGAAACCCCACCCTCCTCCGTCCGCCATGTCACCGTTGCCCAGCCGGAGCCTCTTCCCCGACGACATCATCCACCGCAACAGCTCGACGTCCCTCATCCACCTCTGCGGATGAGGATCCTTCGTCCATCTCGTCGTCCCGCCGGTTCAGCCTCCCCATCCTCCACCTCCAAGGAGCTGCTCCGACGATCACCTCGTCTATCGCGGCTGCTCCATCCCCATAGCGCCGCCTTAACCTGCTCCACCGGAACCGCAGCATCCTGACGGACTCCTCGGACGAAGCCAAGGCCTACTCGGCGCCACCAAAGAGGTTGTACACTCATCGCATCGCACCTTCTCCTCAACTCGACCTCCCGGCGCCGATGGTGCTCCATCTCGCACCACCATGGAGCGGCTACCTTGAAGCCGGCGCCGCGGGCGACATCTCCACGGCGACTCTCCCCCAGTGCGAGGCCGCTTCGGCGGCGGCGTCCATACCAGCCGGATTTGCTGCTGCTCCGGCTCTCGCTCGATCGCTCGCTCGCCCAGCTGCTGCTGCTGCTCTCCCCCTCGCTCGTGCTGCTGTTCTGCTCTGATTAAGCCACACTTCAGTCGACTGAATCGACTTTTGCGTCAGTCGATTTTCAAGGGTTGGGGGGCTCACCGGAGTTAAGGAAGAACCACCCGCAGCGAGGACGGGGGCTCACCGGAGAGGTACCCCACTATCTATCTTAGGGTTCAGGGTGGGGGCGAGGGGCCTAGAGGGCTGGCCGGAGCGGGGGTGGCGAGTTGTTTCGGGGCGGCGGCGCTGGAGCCGGCAGCGAGGCGGCGCAGGAGCCGGCGGCGAGGCCGGTGGTGACTGGCGGCTTAGGGGGGTGCATGTTGAAGATGTACTGCAGGCCCTCCCTAAACTACATGTCAAATGCCTCTCTGCTACCATTGCGTTCAGTTTCAACAGTAGCATTCAGATTCCACAGTAAATTTCAATTTCGACAGTTAAGTTCAGAGTCAATGGTTTTTACCTCATCTGTTGTAGTCAGGTGGTTTTTGGTGATGTTAATTTTACATCCATTTTACATCATCTATTGGAGATGCTATTAGAATCCCACTTGAGATTGACAATGTATGTCTTGTGCTGCTTCAACCTTGACGTCTTACGGCTCACCGGAGCTGCTCCAACGATAGAACAATCCATCATAACAAAGCAGTGCCCTGGACGCCGTCTACAGATTCCTCAGATCTTCCTCCACACCTACGACAGCCACCTCTGCCTCAACTACTTCAGCGACCAACCCAATGATGTTGAGGTCGACACGGCTACGGCAAAGAGGTTATACACTTGTTGCATCACTTATTACTATACCTTCATGTCGATCCATTAGGGCTATTTTGGTTCAACAGAAAAATGTCGATCCACTGGTTGTTACCATCACTCTAAATTTCTACATGCTCTCCTTACATAATCTCACCATATTTTTTTATGCATGTCAGATATTGTACACAGTCATGCTGAACATGTAGAGAAAAAGAGAAGAGTTTTGCGTGGCAATACAATGTCATGCAGACATCGCTCCATGGTGGGTTCAATGGCAAACCCTCCCCACCCCTCTCCAGATTGTAATCCAGAGGAAGATATCTGTTCTGAGGCGGATTCAGACGCCGCTGACCACTCCTATTTACCCCCCAAGGTGTTTGCTCTACCTTGGCATGATGATGTTAGTCATATCATGCATATGTTGCCTTGCAGTGCCTACTTTTGACATCATATATGTCATCTGCTTAGTTTAGACATGTTCCGTAATGCCACCTATTTAGTTTCTATATCATATATGGGAATTATGCAGTCTCAGGTCTTTTAGCCAGCCATAATATATGTGAAATGTGCAATGCCATCCTATTTAACCAGGCATCATATATTTGAATGATATCTTGCCCATCCTTTTCTTCATTACATTTCCATTTGTCGACAATGTTTGTACATTAAACTACTCTTCCTGTGAATCGGCCATTTGGGTGGGAGATGGAAAAATCTGGAGTGAAAACAAGGCCGTGAGAGCAGACAGTGCTACCTGTCGAAGCAGATCTCTTGTTGGGTCCCGATAGCTCCTCAGAGATGGATTCAGAGACAGATGACCAGTCCTATTCCCCCACTGAGGTGTATGCTCTAACTTGGCACGGTTATACTGCTCATATCATGCATACGGTGTCTTGTATTGCATAGTTTAGACATCATATACACAATATTCAACACCATGTTCTTAGTTCAGACATCATATCAAATGCCCTCAGTTTAGCATATAAATCACATATGTGAATTAAATGATGCGATCCTGATTACTTAGATAACATGTAGGTGAACTATGTCATGCGATCCTATTTAGTTATTCATCATATCTTTGAATTATGTTATGCTATGCTATCTAGTTTAGATAGACATCATATATGTGAAATTATGTCATGCTATCCGTTTTAGTTAAACAATATACATGTCAACTATTTCATGCCATCTTTTTCCACACTATCTATTGCATCTGCCTCTCATACAATGTATGTACATTCAACTATGTTTCAAGTTTATCAACAATTTGAATTGGAGCGGGTGATGCCAGTATCTAGCGGACTAAAAACACGGTCTTAAAATAAAACAGTGCTACCTCTTGGTGGAGATAGCACCCCGGTTCTACATGCACAAGAACCAGCCCTACCACACATAACCCAAACTCTCGCAGATTGTACCCCTACTGCGATGGACAGAGAACCAGCATCACCCAATCTAACCCCAACCCCAGCCGATAGTAACCCAGTTCCTGTTGACACAGCACCATCTCCACCATAGAGCTCCCAAACAAGAGCAGTTAGTAAGGTAGCTCTAGTGCCCAAAGGGCCAGTACTATCACGGCGAACCCCAACTCCACTAGTTAGTACGCCTATTCCTGTGGAGGAAGCACAACCAGCTAGTCGTAGTTTAGCATCTATCGCATTTGATGTTGTTAAATCGTATGTGCGTATCTTCCCATCTTGGAAATATTATACTGAAGATGAAGGAAAATGCCAGTTGCAGGTGTTTGTCCAAGAGTTATGTGTAAGTAATGTTATTCATGGAAATTACTTTGCTTCGTCCCATACATCCTACCTCCATGATGGTTATAATATAGCAAATTTTCCCATTTTTCTCTATAGAGACGGACCGATTTGGAAACTCTGGATGAGGTAACCTATGCTAATACCTCTGCTATCTTCAAGAATGCTTGGTGGCAGTATCGGAATTACCTGAAGAAAACGTACTTCACCAGCAAAGAAACTCATCAAATTCCCTTATGTTCTCCTAAGACACATTTACTGGACTATGACTGGGAACGCCTTGTTCTGTACTGGTCCCGAACCAAGAATGTAGTAAGGTCTATGAGCTCATTTTCTATTTTGAAGTATTATGTTCTTGCGTTTTACTGTACTCTGTTCATGTAGAACAAGTGCCTAAACCTGAAGAACAACTGTTCTAATTTAAGATTCCATTGCTATCATAGTTCAAAAAAGCGCTAGGCGTTAATTGTGCGTTTTGCCACCGCCTTGCGCTTTACTAACCAAAGCGCATGCTTATGCGCAGTTATGCACAGATTATGCGTAGTTATGCGCAATGCGTTTTGCCAACGCCTAGAGCCTAGGCGCGCTTAAGCGCTCGCTTAGGTGCGCCTTTTTTAACTATGATTGATTTGCTCTTGTATCACTGTATTTACTCATACAAACTTATTTTTAAATTGAAGGATCCAATCGAAACTCCAATGGCACAACAGGTATGTTCATGCATGTTTCTTTAACAGGTTTGCTCTTATCAATAGCTCTGTTGATTTCAATTTCAATTGTGTATACAGTTGACTTTCATATCATGCACATTACTAGCATCACAATAGAGCCAATAGTGTTGTTGTACATGTAGACCCGTGGTACCCATCTGAAATCTTGTTGTGCCGTGTAGTTTCCCACGCTTTGTATTCTTTCACTGCTGCTTTGTCTTGAACTGATATGATTTGGACGGTGTCTCTATTTTAATTTGGCAAGACAATGCAGTGACCATAGGACATAGATATATGTTTCTTTGATGCTTTTATTATGTACTAGTACTTGGCAATAGAAGACTTGGTAGTTTAATCCTATCCACCTTACTAATGAACTGGTTCACCAAAATGAGTTTTATATACTAGTACATGCTAAACTTGTTATGTGTCTACTTGTTTCTTCTTTTAGAATGCTGACAGAATATTGGGGAAGAGTGCCTTATTAAGCAATGGCAAAGGAAGTAATGCAGATAAGGTTCAGGATAGTGACACATCCTTGTTGGTCTCCAACAAAGCTGATAAAATAGCTAAGGAAGACTATCTTGAAGACAGCGAGACAACCCCAAAGTCCTGTCTTGGTTTAGTGTTCGAGTTACTGGCCACTAGCGCTGTCGGCGTTCTGGGAACGGGGGTCCCCAGACTTGCCTGCCTGCGGCCTGCGGCGTGGCTCAGGTGGGGGCCCAGTGCGGCCCATCTTCATCAGCCCAAGCTCAAGACCCTCACAAGGGGCCAAGCCTCATGGGGCGGACGACAGGAAGCTTCCTCAAGAGCGGCCTCATCAGGCAGGCTCACGAGGAGGCGGAGAGATCAATGCAAGGGTACCTCGCGAGGATCCCATGACGCAAGCCATGACGATCAAGGCCAGGCGGGCGCCAGGCGGGCGCCGGCCTACGCAGGGTCCTTGTTTCCCCTTTAGTGCAAAGGGGGCAAGCACAAGCCAAGGCATCAGGCAAAGTTTACCATTCTGGTGCAACGAGACCAAGACCAGCCGGACGGCCAGACGGAGGTCACCGTGGAGCCCAAGACGGCGTCATCACCAGTGCTTTTGGCAGCTGAAGACCACCTTTGGTCAGGATAACTTGTACTAGATGTTCCCCTTCAAAATGGCCAATTGTTGGCGCCCTTCCCGCTCAATTATTCGGGGAGAGGCCCAGGGCCTCTATAAATAGAGCTAGCCACCACAGAGTAGAGGGACGGCGAGAGATCTGGTAGGACCCTAGCAGAGAGAGGGAGGGAGGCGACGGAACTCACCCTAGCAGTTCATTGCACCAGCTCAAGAACACCTCTCGCGAGGTTGTTCTTCCCTTGTACTGTCCATCATCAGCCCCAGAGGCAATCCACCACACCACACACTGGAGTAAGGTATTACACCACAACGGTGGCCCGAACTAGTATAAACCTCGTGTCTTTTGTGTTGTTCATCATTTCCATCTTAGTTCGCACGAGAGGATCAGACGTAGATCGGTAGGGGAGAGATCTCCACGCGCACCCCAGTGTTCGAACCTCAAGGGTCTGCCGAAACCCGAAATCCGACATTTGGCACGCCAGGTAGGGGTGCGCCAGAATCTTTCTTCCGCTGTTCGCGTGTGATCTTCCGTCGTGTCAATGGCTGACGCTCGTCGGGCTCGCGCCGAGCTGCTCGCGCCACTCGCGTCACCCAGACGGCGCCCGTCGGCGGCCCCCTCGTCGTTCCCCGTCACCCGCCGCCAACGCCGCCACCAGCCCGGCGGGGAACGAGCAGCAGGCCTTGTCCCAGCATCCTTCGGTGCGGCGGGATGGCCGCACCGCCACCCCGTCGCTGACTCCAGCTGGCTCGTCGTCCGACGCCCATCGCACACCCATGGATGCGCACGCCTTGCAGCTCTTGGCACGGGAGCTCCTGCACTATCGCCCCGTCGACGACCTCTATGAGGACTGGCTCGCCCGCATCACCGAGCTCGTCAGTGCCGCAGGGGGCTCCCCCTTGCGGTCCCTCTCGCTACCTTGCCTTCCGTCCCGTGCAGGGGGTGAGGATCAGGAGGCGCCTCCGCCGCCTCCTCCCCAAGAAGGTGCCTTGGCTCCAAGGCGCGTAGCCCCCGGGCAGGACCCTCCATGTCTGGCGCCTGCGCAACAAGATGGGAGCTGCCAAGAGATCCCACATCCACGGGATGGTGCTCGCGCGCTCCTAGCGCCGGCACGCCAAGACCGCGCCCCAGCGCCTCCACGACAAGACCCTGCACTGCTCTTAGTGGCGGCGCATGGTGACCCGCAAGAACAAGTCCAGCACCAGCAAAGGGCGCCGGTGGCCACGGCGGGCTGCCTCGCCTTCACCCCCGAGCTGCGCAGCGTCACATGGCCAGGCAAGTTCAAGCATGACCTCCCTCCCTGCTATGATGGCACAGCGGACCCCGCGGAGTTCCTGCAGCTCTACGAGCTGGGCATCGTAGCTGCCAACGGAGACGAAAAGGTCATGGCGAATTGGTTCCCCATGGCGCTCAAGGACGGCTCCCGCACCTGGCTCCCGGCACGATCTCCTCCTGGAGCGAGATGCGCACCCGCTTCATCGCCAACTTCCAGGGCACTCGCGACCGGCCCCCGGCCATGAGCGACCTGCGCCGCATCAAGCAACAGCCGGGAGAAACCCTGCAGAAGTACATCCAACGCTTGAACTACGCTTGCCTCAAGATCCCCAAGGTAACTGAAGAAGCTATCATCTCAGCCTTCTCCGACGGCGTGTGCGATGTCAAGATGAAGGAAGAGCTAGCAATCCATGAAGACATGTGCATATCCCTGGAGCTGTTCAACTTGGCGACCAAGTGCGCCAGGGCTGAGGAAGGGCGCCTCTCCCTCCTCGAGCTCCCGACAGCCGACCCGAAAGAAAAGAAGCTCAAGGCCAAAGACTTGAAGCGCAAGGGGGCTGCCGTGCTAGCAGCGGAACCGGACACCAAGCGAGGCAGGGATCAGCCTGAGTCATCCAAGGGTGGACGGTACTGCATGTACCACGACCTCCACACCCACAACACCAACGAATGTCAAGAGCTCAGAGCCGTGCGAGATGGGCGAATCAGCCAACGCCCAGAGTGCAATGACAGGGGCTATGGCCAAGAAGGAGGAAGAGGTGGCGGACGATGGGAAGACCGTGGCCTTCGCCAGGGATGGCGTGACCGCCCTCGCGAGGACCGTTGGCAGGACCAGCCTCGCGAGGGAGGCTGGAGGGACCAGCCTCGTGAGGGCCGCCCGCACGGCAACGCAGGCCTCCCTCCTCTGCCACCTCCACCAAGGAGGAACAAAGACCAACACCAAGACGATGGGGCTGGGGGCTTCCAAGAGCCGTGTGCAATTGCTTGCATCTTGGGTGGCACCCAGGCCCCAGCCTCACAGCGCATCTTCAAGAAGTTTGCTCGTGAGGTGAGTGCAGTCCTTCCCAAGCTTGAGGCCACACGCCATCTTAGGTGGTCTTCGTGTGCGATCACATTCAGTTCCGCAGACCAGCTCAAGTGTGTGGCAACGGCCGGAGTCCTCCCGATGCTTTGCTCCCCAGTCATCAGCAACATGCAGGTCACCGGGACCCTCATCGATGGCGGGGCAGGACTCAACGTCCTGTCCGTCGAGACGTTCGACAATCTCCAAGTGCCGTACGACCAGCTTCAGCCGACCAATCCTTTCTCAGGAGTCACCGATGGTTCCACTGTTCCAATTGGGCAGGTTCGCCTTCCGGTCACCGTCGGGCAATGCAACAACTACCGCACCGAGCTCATCGACTTCGACGTCGCTCACATCCACCTGCCGTACAATGCCTTCCTCGGGTACCCAGCCCTAGCCAAGTTTATGGCAGTGACTCACCATGGTTACAATGTCCTCAAGATGCCAGGAAGCTGTGGAGTCATCACCGTACCATGTGAAGAAAGGGACGCAGTGTGCTCGCTTAAGCATGCATTCCAAGCCACAGCAATCGAAGACCCGGATCACAGGAGCGGGAGGCCTCCCGAGGCGACCCTCAAGAAGAAGAAGACCTCACCTGCCCAAGCCACAAGGAGGCAGGCACCTCCAGAGGTATTGCGTCAAGATTCGCGCCCGATTAGGGAGCGCCGCCCTCTCACGCATAGGAAGGCACGCCTGGCGCCCTCCTCAGGCAGGGCTCGGGGGCTCTCTCTTGGAGAGCCGCCGACCTTGCCAAGGTCGCGGGGGAGGCTCTCGGGCACCACTTGGAGGGGTGCTTTCAAGCACGCTTCCCTCAGGAAGGTACAAGTCAAAGGAGACCAAACCCTCAGGAGTTCATCGCAAGGAACACCCATGAGCTACAAGAGTCCAGAGTCATGCGCCACAGCCGCCGCCTACCTGCCGTGGCCCCACACCTAGGCAAGGATGGAGGACTGCGTGTCTGCGTCGACGTACTAGGGCTCAACCAAGCTGCGTCCCAGAGGCGCCTATGGCCTTCGGCCGTAGGGCGCTGCAAGGGACCACCTCATAGCTACGTTCGCATGCCCTTCGGCCTGCCGAGCGTGGTTGCTGCACATCAGCGCCTGTTGAGGAGCATTCTGGAGGCTCAAGAGGTCAGGCATCCCGCGGTCCTGGCGGAGGTGGCGATGGTCCCCGAAGACCTGCACGTGCCACCGGAGCCTCCCGAGGCCCCTGGGCCTGGGGGCTCATGAGGGCCGACGTCTTCACCGCGCATCGCTCACTTCCTCAGCATCACTTCATCTTCAATAGCACCAGGTGACATCTTTCAGAGTTGTACTTTCAGCTGGGAGCGCTCATAGGGCTGCACCATTCCCAGGTTGCATGGGTCCGTCCCCGCGGCATGTATCCATTTTGCTTATGCTCTTTATTTACCTTGTTGGGGGCGCCCCTTGGGCTGCATCATCCCCACGCCCCTCGGGCCGGACCCAGCGGTGGTTGCTTTTACTTGCACTTGCTTGAAATTGGATTTCCTATGTGCTTAACATACCTGACCTAATCACCTGCTCGATCGATGCCTATCTGACGAGCCGCTTGCTCTGGCACGGCGCGTGCGCACGGGTCCGTCCCTGCAGTGTTGGTAAACCTGAGTGGTCGAGCTCTGGCCACGGCAGCCCCGCACGGCGCCACCTCACCAGGCCCTTAGTGCCCTGACCGCTCCCTTGGAGTGACCATAGGTTGGCCGGTGACCGTAACGACAGGCCTTGTTTCTCCTCATGATTTGTGTGCAGGAGCTACTCCAGGAGCAACGTTGGGGGCATCGAGAGCTCTCTCTCCCACTCTTTGGCACGGACCACTTGCACATTAAAGGGGGGGTACCTAAGCATCGCGACTCATGTGCTCCTACTGGCTCTCCAGCCCTCACCCCCTGGTCTTGACCCACGGCATCGCGACCTGTCATACCAGCGGCGGCTGAGCTCGCTCGAGGGCCGGGATCTGAGGACGTAGAGCGTTAAGGAAAGTGCGAGGGAGTGGGAAGAAGCTCGCGAGGGCCTCACCCAGCAGTACCTCAGCCACCGCCTCTCGGGCCGGGCGCCTCTCCGAGGAACTACATCAGACGCACAAGATAAGTCGCGCCCTCGCAAGAGTTAGACCAACGCAACGCTAAATCCCCGCCCAGTGCAACTCTGTCACGGCGATGCTACCTTCCTTTCTCGCCCAGCAAGGATTGCTTGAGCGCTAAAGGGGACCTCCCGAGCATCGCGACTCGGGGGCTCTTACCGGACCTCGGGCCACTCACCTCCTAGCCTTGACCACGGCATCACAACCTGGCATACCAGCAACGGCTGAAGCTTGCCTGGGGACTGGGACCTGTCAGCGTAGAGCGCCAAGTCCTCGTGAGCATAGAAAGGGGGAGCTTAGCCGGAACAAAACGGACACCTCACGCCAATTCATATTAAGGATATAGTATTTACAAAAGGCACGGCAGGCGCCTTACATGCCCCCACGGGGTGTTGCTTTAATTCCTCTCAGGGAACAAAAGGTGCTAACCCTAAGGGACGCTACTTGCTAACACCTCCCCAAGTGACGCCATCATCAACAGTGGGCTGCCCAGTGACGGCGCCAATCCCATCCAGATCAGTGGCGTCGGCGGCTCGATGCAGCTGCCCTACTCCGAGCGCAGCGCGAGCTTGGAGGCTCGTAGCTATCGTCGCTCGTCTCTGGGTCGCGAGGAGTTCGGGGGAGCCGCGGAAGCCCTCAGTCCCTCCGCTGCTGCCTGAGGAGCTGTAGGAGGACCAACGGGCGGGGCTGGTCCTTGCTAGTTCGTCACCCCTGCCGCTTCCCTTAGGGCAGCATTCCAGCCGGCGTCCTTCTGCATCAAAGACCTTGAAGAACATCAAGGAGGCGCCGTCGTATTCAAGATGGATCACCAAGGCGCCGTCCGCGCGACAAACCCGGGCAATCTCACCCCAGCCCCCGGTCATGAAGACCTTGCCCAGAGTGACGACCGTGACCTCCGCTCTGGTTGCAGGGGTGCCATAGTCGGCGTGCTGTAGCCAGAGCTCCAGGGCCCCGCTCGGAGGCATCTCGAAGGCAAAGGAGGGAGGAAGGCGGATCCATGAAGTTGGAGGCATGGCGGTGTGGAGCAGAAGCTCGCGAGAGGAGCGCTCCGCCTGGACTCCAGGGGGGACGACGCGCACCACTGTGACTCGCCGGCGTCGGCGGCGATGCTGTCGGTGTTGCTCGGCGCCCTCCACCCTAGGGCCTACGACACGGGCGTACAAGGGCAGCGGAAACCCAAGCGGCGGCCGCTCGTACCACGGCCTCGACACCTCCTGCCAGGCGCCTTCGTCCCGGTGAAAGAGGATTGGCCGCTTCTTCAGCGGGAGGGAGTCAGGACCCTCTCTGGGGGCCTTTCCCTTCTCCTCAGCTGAAAACCGGCGGATCGGTGCCATTGGTGCAAGAGGAAGAAAGGATGAAGAAGAAGAAGAAGAAGAAGAAGAGGAGGAGTAATAGAAAGGGGCGAACTGGCGGAGCTCACGCAGCCCCGTGACCTCAGGTAATCATGACCCATATCTCTGCATGCAGCAACTTGTCAAGCCGTGCAGTTGCCGAGGTGTCGTGGGAAGTGCAGATGCCCATGTCCAATCAACAGCCACGCGGTGCCCAAGGCCGCAGGCTGTTAGGGCCCGCGGCGCTTCGTGCTTGCCTCTTCGCTTCTCTGCTAAGCCAAGCCCGCGCGCACGTTGGGCCCGGGGGCTACTGTCGGCGTTCTGGGAACGAGGGTCCCCAAACTTGCCTGCCTGTGGCCTGCGGCGTGGCTCAGGTGGGGGCCCAGTGCGGCCCATCTTCATCAGCCCAAGCTCAAGACCCTCGCGAGGGGTCAAGCCTCGCAGGGCGGATGACAGGAAGCTTCCTCAAGAGGGGCCTCCTCAGGCAGGCTTGCGAGGAGGCGGAGAGATCAATGCAAGGGTACCTCGCGAGGATCCCATGACGCAAGCCATGACGATCAAGGCCAGGCGGGCGCCAGGCGGAAGCCGGCCTGCGCAGGGTCCTTGTTCCCCTTTGGTGCAAAGGGGGCAAGCACAGGCCAAGGCATCAGGCAAAGGTTACCATTCCGGTGCAACGAGACCAAGACCAGCCGGACGGCCGGACGGAGGTCACCGTGGAGCCCAAGATGGCGTCATCACCAGTGCTTTTGGCAGCCGAAGACCACCTTTGGTCAGGATAACTTGTACTAGATGTTCCCCTTCAAAATGGCCAATTGTTGGCGCCCTTCCCGCTCAATTATTCGGGTTGAGGCCCAGGGCCTCTATAAATAGAGCTAGCCACCACAGAGTAGAGGGACGGCGAGAGATCTGGTAGGACCCTAGCAGAGAGAGGGAGGGAGGCGACGGAACTCACCCTAGCAGTTCATCGCACCAGCTCAAGAACACCTCTCGCGAGGCTGTTCTTCCCTTGTACTGTCCATCATCAGCCCCAGAGGCAATCCACCACACCACACACTGGAGTAAGGTATTACACCACAACGGTGGCCCGAACCAGTATAAACCTCGTGTCTTTTGTGTTGTTCATCATTTTCATCTTAGTTCGCACGAGAGGATCGGATGTAGATCGGTAGGGGAGAGATCTCCGCGCGCACCCCAGTGTTCGAACCTCAAGGGTCTGCCGGAACCCGAAATCTGACAACCGCTTGCACAAGCTATTCAAACTCACTGTCTGAATCAGTTCGGTTTCTTGAGTCTCAACTACAAGCTGAAAGACATTGATCAGCTGTGCTGCGACAAGAAGCGGAAGGACTGTGGAAGTCCCTGGAGCATTCATATGCATACTTTCTGGTGCAACAGCAAGCGTTGGAGGATTTTAGCGCCAAACAGGAAAAAGCTAATCAGCTTGCTAAGCTTATTGCCATCATGGTGGATACCCAGGATAACGTTTCTTGAGCTCTTCTGGAGTTGTTTCAGTTATGCTCTTGTTTTGCTGCCACGTTTATTTGCACTGGTGGCCAATTTTGACGGCCGGTGTATGTAATGTGCTGCTTTGTTCCCTATATTTGCACTGGTGGCAAACTTTGATGCCTAGTGGATGTAATATGTGTAATAGCGGTAATAGGTAGCATTAATTTCTTGCTTATTTATTTCCTTATTATCTTGTTTAGTTGTTTGCTTGTAGTCACTGCAGTTCTTTTTCTATTTTTTTCTAGTGGCCACAATAGCCTATTTTTGGAAACTAGGCCAAAATAATCATGGCAACACACGGACTGTTGTAACCATGGGCCTCCTGCAGGTCGTATGATCCATGGGCCTTCGTCCGGCCATAGGATCCATCGGCCTTCTATACGGGCCTTAGGGTCCATGGGCCTTCTACGGGTCGTACTATCCATGGGCCTCATACGGGCCGTAGGATCCATGGGCCTTTTACGGGGCGTATCATCATTTCGCCAATCATGGGGCGTACTATTCGTGGACCATAACGGGCCGTTAATAGGTCGTATTTGATAACTCCATGAAAACAGCCCAACGGGTTTTTTTGACATGAAAACGGCCCAACGTATTAACGGGCCGACTGTAACGACGGGCTGAATTTGGCCCACAAGCAGAAAATGACTGTAACGGGCCGTATGTAACCGAATGCTGCAAATGAGCCCAAGAATCAACGGGCCCTGAGAAGGCCGGAAGATAACTTGGGCTGGAAACGGCCCAATGGAATAACGGGCCGTTAATGGGTATAAAGTGATACACTGTTCATTATGGGCCAGTTTCACCATGGGTCGTTAATGGGCCAAGAGTTACAAAGGTCCTCATATGGGCCGAAAGAAGTCATGGGCCACACATGGGCCGGAAGTTAAAACGGGCTGAATCATATTGGACGGCCCAGATGACGCTACTGGGCCTAATTCGGATAGGGCGTAACGGGCCCTGGGTTAGCGGGCTATAAATGGGCTATATGCGAACATGAAGTTAATAGGCTTTCCGTGGGCCGGGCCGCCACCTTTTGACCAAGTCAAATGGGCCGGCCTTTTCACAGGAATGGGCCTCTGTTGGGCTGTGCCACGTGTCGCCGTATCATAGGCGCCTTTAGTCCAATGAGCAGATGATATCCGTCCCAACAGTGAGCCGACACGTGTTTCCTCCGGTTAATGATGATTTTACACGTGGAAAATCCCCATTGGTCGGGGCTGTTAACGGGTTATCAGATCCAAAACCTGACCCGATAGCTTAACGGCGTTCCGTTACGGTGCATGCTACGTGTCGGTCACCCTTGACGAAAGCACTTCTATGATGCGTGATTTATCGTCATGGAAGTGGACACTTCCATGATGATAATTTTGGTAATGTCATGGAACACTTCTATGACAGCACAGGTATGACTATCTTGATTCTGTCATAAATTTGTCATGGATGTACATGCATGACAAAAAACGCAACCTACTGTGACAAACACATATCATCAAGGAAGTGTATTTTTTTGTAGTGTACATGATCATGCAAAGCAATATGACAATGATGTAACATGTCATAACAAACGGAACGGTGGTAAGTTGCATGGAAATCTATCTCGGAATGGCTATGGAAATGCCATAATAGGTAGGTATGGTGGCTGTTTTGAGGAAGGTATATGGTGGGTGTATGGTACCGGCGAAAGTTGCGTGGTACTAGAGAGGCTACCAATGGTGGAAGGGTGAGAGTGCGTATAATCCATGGACTCAACATTAGTCATAAAGAACTCACATAGTTATTGCAAAAATCTATTAGTTATCGAAACAAAGTACTACGCGCATGCTCCTAGGGGGATAGATTGGTAGGAAAAGACGATCATTCATCCCCGACCACCACTCATAAGGAAGACAATCAATAAATAAATCATGCTCCGACTTCATCACATAACAGTTCACCATACGTGCATGCTACGGGAATCATAAACTTTAGAACAAGTATTTCTCAAATTCACAGCTACTCAACTAGCATGACTCTAATATCATCATCTTCATATCTCAAAACAATTATCATGTATCAAACTTCTCATAGTAAACAATTATCAAGTATCAAACTACTCATATCTCCAAACAATTATCAAGTATCAATTATCAAGTTTTCATTATACCCATCTTGGATGCCTATCATATTAGGACTAATTTTATAGCCAAAGCACATTACCATGCTGTTCTAAAAGACTCTCAAAATAATATAAGTGAAGCAAGATATATCAATAGTTTCTATAAAATAAAACCACCACCGTGCTCTTAAAAAGGTATAAGTGAAGCACTAGAGCAAAATTATCTAGCTCAAAAGATATAAGTGAAGCACATAGAGTATTCTAATAAATTCTGATTCATGTGCGTCTCTCCAAAATGTGTACAGAAAGGATGATTGTGGTAAACTAAAAATCAAAGACTCAAATCATACAAGACGCTCCAAGAAAAACACATATCATGTGGTGAATAAAAATATAGCCTCAAGTAAAGTTACCGATAGACGAAGACGAAAGAGGGGGTGCCTTCTGGGGCATCCCCAAGCTTAGGCTTTTAGTTGTCCTTGAATTTTACCTTGGGGTGCCTTGGTCATCCCCTAGATTAGGCTCTTTCCACTCCTTATTCCAAAATCCATCAAATCTTTACACAAAACTTGAAAACTTCACAACACAAAACTCAACAGAAAATCTCATGAGCTCCATTAGTATAAGAAAACAAACCACCACTTCAAGGTACTGTAATGAACTCATTCTTTATTTACATTGGTGTTAAACCTACTGTATTACAACTTCTCTATGGTTCATACCCCCCGATACTAGCCATAGATTCATCAAAATAAGCAACCAACACACGAAAAACAGAATCTGTCAAAAACAGAACAGTCTGTAGTAATCTGTAGGTTTCTAATACTTCTGTAACCCCAAAAATTCTGAAATAAAATTTCGGACGTGACTAATTTGTATATTAATCATCTTCGAAAAGAATCAGCCTAATCGCACTCTCTAGTTAAAAATGGCAGCAAATCTCGTGAGCACTAAAGTTTCTATTTTTTACAGCAAGATCGCAAAGACTTCCCCCAAGTCTTCCCAAAGGTTCTACTTGGCACAAACACTAATTAAAAACATAAAACCACATCTAAACAGAATCTATATGAACTATTTATTATTAAACAGGAACAAAAAACAAGAAACAAAAATAAAATTGGGTTGCCTCCCAACAAGCGCTATCGTTTAACGCCCCTAGCTAAGCATTGAGATTTCAACGATGCTCACATGAAAGACAAGAATTGAAGCACAAAGAGAACATCATAAAACACGTGACAAACACATCTAAGTCTAACATACTTCCTATGCATAGGCATCTTATAGGCAAACAAATTATCAAGCCAAGCAAAAACTAGCATATGCAAGGAAGCGGAAAGAAATAATAGCAATCTCAACATAACGAGAGGTAATTTAGTAACATGAAAATTTCTACAACCATATTTTCCTCTCTCATAATAATTACATATAAGATCATAAGCAAAATCAACAATATAGCTATCACATAAAATATTTTCAACACGATCCACATGCATGCAAAGTTGACACTCTTCCAAAATAGTGGGATTAACATTAACTAAAGTCATGACCTCTCCAAACCCACTTTTATCAAAAATTTCATAAGAGTGGACATTCTCCAAAGATGTGGGATATAAAGTTGACACTCTTCCAAACCAACTTTCAATATTATTGCAAACACTATTATCAATATCATATTCATCATGGGGCTTAAATAAAATTTCAAGATCAAAAGAAGAATCACCCCAATCATGATCATTGCAACAAGTAGTAGACATAGCAAAACTAGCATCCCAAGCTTAGGGTTTTGCATATTATTAGCACAATTGACATCAATAGATTTTATAGTAAAATAATTTCAATCATGCTTTTGATTCAAGGAACTATCAAGTGTGGGTGCAATAGCAATAATCTCGTGTTTAACATAAGGAACTATAGCAAATTCATCTCCATAAATATTGGCATCATGGCCATAATAATAGCAAGCAACATGTTCATCAAGGGATATTTCAATCAAATCATCAGAATCATAATTATCTATAGATTCGTGCATATCATTTTCTTCCAAAGCAACGGTTATTCTGTCAATAAATTCCTTAACATAGGCATTGTGAGCATAGTTTTCATAGAAATATTTAAATATGTCGGAATTTTCAGATTTGTAGAGAGTAATATCATACTTTTCAATCAAAGAAGAAACTTCATGAGCACCCTTAAAAGGACAAATTCTTCAATTTGTTCGATATCATAGTAACTATAAACACCCTTTCCATAAGAAGATTAGATTTCATTATCATTAAATTCACATAGGTAGGGAAGGTGTTTTTTAGGGTTCTTAGAGCAACAAGTAAAGTCATAAATTTCACAAAGATGCCAAGCATAACATAGCAAACTATTTATTTCATACCATAAGAGCTTCCCCTTTTCAGACAAACGATGATGCACAAAATGAGCATGCTCATCTAAAGATTTCCCATCAACTAGGCTAGTTGGGGTTTCAGCACGAGCGCATAAGGATCGAAGATGATCCAAGTTGAACACTTTAAGTGGATCCATATCAATAGATTTTTAGCAAGCAAAGGTGCAAGCAAATAGAAGGCACATGGAAACACAAACAAAAAAGACATATGGGAAAAAGGCGAAGAAAAGGCAAAGGTGAAGTGGGGGAGAGGAAAATGAGAGGCAAATGGCAAATAATGTACTGTGAGGGATAAGAGTTTGTGATGGGTACTTGGTATGTCTTGACTTGTGCATAGATCTCCCCGGCAACGGCGCCAGAAATCCTTCTTGCTACCTCTTGAGCATGCGTTGATTTTTCCTTGAAGAGGAAAGGGTGATGCAGCAAATTAGCGTAAATATTTCCCTCGGTTTTTGAGAACCAAGGTATCAATCCAGTAGGATATTACACGCAAGTCCCTCGTACCTGCACAAACAAACAAGAACCTCGCAACCAACGCGATAAAGGGGTTGTCAATCCCTTCACGGTCACTTATGAAAGTGAGATCTGATAGAGATAATAAGATAAATATTTTTGGTATTTTTGTTGTATAGATTGGAAAATAAAGATTGAAAAATAAACGATGACATAAATGGCTTGTTGACAGGAGAATAATATAATGGAGAATAGACCCGGGGGCCATAGGTTTCACTAGTGGCTTCTCTCAAGATAACAAATTCTACGATGGGTGAACAAGTTACTGTCGACCAATTGATAGAAAAGCGCATAGTTATTAGAATATCTAGGCATGATCATGTATATAGGCATCACGTCCGCGACAAGTAGACCGAAACGATTCTGCATCTACTACTATTACTCCACACATCGGCCGCTATCCAGCATGCATCTAGAGTATTAAGTTCATAAGAACAGAGTAACGCATTAGGCAAGATGACATGATGTAGAGGGATAAACTCAAGCAATAGGATATAAACTCCATCTTTTTATCCTCGATGGCAACAATACAATACGTGCCTTGCTGCCCCTGCTGTCACTGGGAAAGGACACCACAAGATTGAACCCAAAGCTAAGCACTTCTCCCATTGCAAGAAAGATCAATCTAGTAGGCCAAACCAAATTGATAATTCGAAGAGACTTGCAAAGATATTAAATCATGCATAAAAGAATTCAGAGAAGAATCAAATATTTTTTATAGATAATCTTGATCATAAACCCACAATTCATCGGACCTCGAAAAACACACCGCAAAAAGAATTACATCGAATAGATCTCCAACAGAATCGAGGAGAACTTTGTATTGAGATCCAAAGAGAGAGAAGAAGCCATCTGGCTAATAACTATGGACCCGAAGGTCTGCGGTAAACTACTCACACATCATCGGAGAGGCTATGGTGTTGATGTAGAAGCCCTCCATGATCCATCCCCCCTCCGGTGGAGCGCCGGAAAAGGCCCCAAGATGGGATCTCATAGGTACATAAGGTTGCGACAGTGGAAATAGGGTTTCGTGGTGCTCCTGGATGTCTTCAGGGTAAAGGGTATATATAGGAGGAAGAAGTAGGTCGGTGGAGCTGCGAGGGGCCCACGAGGGTGGGGGCGCGCCTGGCCCCCCTGGGCGCGCCCTCCTGCCTCATGGCCTCCTTGCTTTTTTCTTGATGTCCACTCCAAGTCTCCTGGATCACGTTTGTTCCAAAAATAACTCTCCCAAAGGTTTCCTTCCGCTTAGATTCCGTTTGATATTCCTTTCCTGCGAAACACTGAAATAGGCAAAAAAACAGTAATTTGCACTGGGCCTTTGGTTAGTAGGTTAGTCCCAAAAATAATATAAAAAGGTATATTAGAGCCCATTAAACATACAAAACAGATAATATAATAGCATGGAACAATCAAAAATTATAGATACGTTGGAGACGTATCACATCCTCCTTTCCTTTTTACTGGAGGGGAAAGGAAAGAGAGAGGGGGAGGGAAGGAAGGGGGAGGCCGAATCCTCCCCTTTCCTTCTCCCTTCCCCTCTTTCCTTCTCCTCCTATTTCGGCCCATATGGGGCGCACTAGCCCCTTGTGGGCTGGTCTGTCCCTCTCTTGGCCCATTAGGCCCATATCTTTGCCGGGGGTGCCCGGAACCCCTTTCCCGTGACCTGATATGTACCCGGTACCCCCAAAACACTTCTGGTGTCCGAATACCATCATCCTATATATATCAATATTTACCTCTCGACCATTTAGAGACTCCTCTTCATGTCCGTGATCTCATCCGGAACTCCGAACAACATTCGGTCACCAAATCACATAACTCATATAATACAAAATCGTCATCGAATGTTAAGCGTGCGGACCCTACGGGTTCGAGAACTGTGTAGACATGACCGAGACACCTCTCCGTTCAATAACCAACAGAAGAACCTGGATGCTCATATTGGCTCCTACATATTCTATGAAGATCTTTATCGGTTGAACTGTAATTACAACATACGTTATTCCCTTTGTCATCGGTATGTTACTTGCCCGAGATTCGATCGTTGGTATCTTCATACCTAGTTCAATCTCATTACCGGAAAGTCTCTTTACTCGTTCTATAATACATCATCCCGCAACTAACTCATTAGTCACATTGCTTGCAAGGCTTCTTATGATGTGTATTACTGAAAGGGCCAAAAGATACCTCTCCGATACTCAGAGTGACAAATCCTAATCTCAATCTATGCCAACCCAACAAACACTTTTGAGATACCTGTAGAGCATCTTTGTAATCAACCAGTTACATTGTGATGTTTGATAGCACACAAGGTATTCCTCCGGTGTCCGGGAGTTGCATAATCTCATAGTCAAAGGAATGTGTATATGACATGAAGAAAGCAGTAGCAATAAAACTGAACGATCAACATGCTAAGCTAACGGATGGGTCTTGTCCATCACATCATTCTCCTAATGATGTGATCCCTTTATCAAATGACAACTCATGTCCATGGTTAGGAAACCTTAACCATCTTTGATCAATGAGCTAGTCAAGTAGAGGCTCACTAGGGACTCAGTGTTTTGTCTATGTATTCACACATGTATTAAGGTTTCCGGTCAATACAATTCTAGCATGAATAATAAACATTTATCATGATATAAGGAAATATAAAATAACAACTTTATTATTGCCTCTAGGGCATATTTCCTTCAGTTGTTGGTGTCGTTGTTTGCTTGTGGAGGTGGAGAAGGAGGTTGAGGTGGATCATCTTGTTGTACTTCCTCATTTCCTTCGTCCTGACATGTTCCACTTGTGGATGCCTCCATGTCAACTTATGGTTCACCTTGATGTGAAGTTGAGGCTTCCACTTTAATGCATGAAGTGCTCTCCTTCACCTCCGTTGGATGGATCTTGCCAATAGACAAGTCTTGAATTGCTTCCGAAGGATCTTTCTCTCCTACATCAATTGGCAATTGCTCTATTTGCGAGCCACTAGATTCATCAAACTTCACATCTACCTTCTCTTCAACTTTCGAGTGAAGTTGTTATAGACACGGTAGGTGTGAGAGTTCGATCCATAACCGAGTAGGTGATGTCTACTACACAAATTATTCTTGTAGACTCGTGTTGGACATCCAAGCGCAGAGTTTTGTAGGATAGTAGCAATTTTCCCTCAAGTGGATGACCTAAGGTTTATCAATTTGTGGGAGGTGTAGGATGAATATGGTCTCTCTCAAACCACCCTGCAACCAAATAATAAAAAGTCTCTTGTGTCCCCAACACACCAAATACAATGGTAATTTTTATAGGTGCACTAGTTCGACGAAGAGATGGTGACACAAGCATAGTAATGACAGTAGATATTGATTTTTGTAATAGGAACAATAAAAAACTGCAAGGTAGCAATTGATAAAACAGAGCACAAACGGTATTGCAATGCTTGAAAATGAGGCCTAGGGTTCGTACTTTCGCTAGTGCAATCTCTCAACAATGCTAATATAATTGGATCATATAACCATCCCTCAAAGTGCGACGCAGATCACTCCAAAGTTCTTATCTAGCAGAGAACATAAGAAGAAACTGTTTGTAGGGTACAAAACTACCTCAAAGTTATCCTTTCCGATCGATCCATCTAAGAGTTCGTACTAAAATAACACAAAGTTGTCCTTTCCGATCGATCTATCCAAGAGTTCGTACTAAAATAACACCATATGATACACATCAACCAACTCTAGTGTCACCTAGATACTCCAATGTCACTATGAGTATCCGTGAGTTAATTATACAATATACATCAAACAGTTTTAGATTCATAATATACTCAATCCAACACAAAGAACCTCAAAGAGAGCCCCAAGATTTCTACAGGAGAAACAAGGATGATAAATGTGCATCAACCCCTATACATAGATTACCCCAATGTCACCTCGGGTATCCGCGAGTCGAGTTCCAAAACATATATCAAGTGAATCAATATGATGCCCCACTGTCACCATGGTTATTCATAGCAAGATATACATCAAGTGCTCTCAAATCCATAAAAGTACTCAATCCGATAAAACGAAATATCAAAGGGAAAACCCAGTTCATCACAACAAGATAGAGGGGGAGAAACATCATATGATCCAAATATATTAACAAAGATCGCGATACATCAAGATCGTGTCAAATCAAGAATATGAGAGAGAGAGAGAGAGATTAAACACATAGCTACTGGTACAAACCCTCAGCCCCGAGGGTGGACTACTCCCTCCTCATCATGGTGGTCATCGGGATGATGAAGATGGCCACCAGTGATGATTTCCCCCTTGATGACCCACAAGTATAGGGGATCTATCATAGTCCTTTTGATAAGTAAGAGTGTCCAACCCAACGAGGAGCAGAAGGAATTGACAAGCAGTTTTCAGTAAGGTATTCTCTGCAAGCACTAAAATTATTGGTAACAGATAGTTTTGTGATAAGATAATTCGTAACAGGTAACAAGTAACAAAAGTAAACAAGGTGCAGCAAGGTGGCCCAATCCTTTTTGTAGCAAAGGACAAGCCTGGAAAAACTCTTATATAAAGGAAAGCGCTCCCGAGGAAACATGGGAATTATTGTCAAGCTAGTTTTCATCATGCTCATATGATTCATGTACGTTACTTTGATAATTTGTTATGTGGGTGGACCATTGCTTAGGTACTACCCTTCCTTGGACAAGCATCTCACTTATGATTAACCCCTCTCGCAAGCATCTGCAACTACGAAAGAAGAATTAAGGTAAACCTAACCATAGCATGAAACATATGGATTCAAATCAGCCCCTTACGAAGTAACGCATAAACTAGGGTTTAAGCTTCTGTCACTCTAGCAACCCATCATCTACTTATTACTTCCCAATGCCTTCCTCTAGGCCCAAACAATGGTGAAGTGTTATGTAGTCGACGTTCACATAACACCACTAGAGGAAAGACAACATACATCTCACCAAAATATCGAACGAATACCAAATTCACATGACTACTTATAACAAGACTTCTCCCATGTCCTCATGAACAAACGTAAATACTCACAAATCATATTCATGTTCATAACCAGAGGGGTATTAATGTGCATAAAGGATCTGAACATATAATCTTCCACCGAATAAACCAACTAGCATAAACTACAAGGAGTAATCAACACTACTAGCAACCCACAGGTACCAATCTGAGGTTTTGAGAAAAAGATCGGATACAAGAGATGAACTAGGGTTTGAGAGGTGATGGTGTTAGTGAAGATGTTGATGGAGATTTCCCCCCTCCCGGGGAGAGGATCGATGGTGATGATTTCCCCCTCCCAGAGGGATGTTTCCTCGGCAGAACAGCTCCGCCGGAGCCCTAGATTGGTTCCGCCAAGGTTCCGCCTCGAGACGGCAACATTTTGTCCCGAAAGCTTCCTTCCGATTTTTCCCAGGGCAAAAGACACCTTATACCAGAATATGGGCATCGGGGGCTTCCTGGTGGCCCATGAGGCAGGGGGCGCGCCCAGGGGATAGGGCGCGCCCTCCACCCTCGTGGACAGTGGGTGGCCCCCTCTGGTGCTTTCTTCACCCAATATTTTTAATATATTCCAAAACTTACTTTCATGGAGTTTTAGGACTTTTAATATATTTGCTCCTTTTCCAGCCCAGAATTTCAGTTGCCGGCATTCTCCCTCTTCATGTAAACCTTGTAAAATAAGAGAGAAAAGGCATAAGTATTGTGACATAATGTGCAATAACATCCCATAATGCAATAAATATTGATATGAAAGCATGCTGCAAAAAGGACATATCAACTCCCCCAAGCTCAGACCTCGCTTGTCCTCAAGCGGAAGCCGTTATCGAAAAATATGTCCATATGTTTAGAGATAGAGGTGTCGATAAAATAAAATATGGACATGAGGGCATCATGATTATTCTTAGAATAGCAACATATATATTGTCATACGATTTCTTATGATGAAATAACAATCTATTCACAATGTAAAGTATGAAACAGAAACTTCATTGAAAAACTCCCGGCGCCTCCACCCCCCGCTTCCCCTGCCTCCAGGCGCCACCACCCCCTACTTCACCTACCTCGAGGCGCCGCTGACCCGACCTCCGGTGCGCCACCAGACTTCCTTCCGCCACCGCCCCTTGCTCCGGTGCGCCTCCTACCGCTACCAACCGGCGGGCCTCCTCCCCCACGGCTGGCGGGCCTCCTCCCCCAATGGCCGACGCGCCTCCCCCCTCCCCCCTGGCCAGCGCGCCTCCTCTCCCGCGGTCGGGCCCAGGCCTGCTCCCACGGCCAACGCTGCCAACGGCCCCGGCGCCGCCGTCGCCATCTTCCCCAGGGCATCGCTACCGATGTTCCTCGCCGCCAAGATCCAACCTCGCCAGCCACCAATGCACCCACGGATCGACGGCCACCCTCTCGAGCAGGATCACACGCGGATCGGCGGCCACCGTCTCGAGCAGGATCACACACGGGCCACCCCCAAGCCATCCCCTGCCCGTCAACGAGTCGCCGTCCCTGGATCCATGCCCCTCCTCCACCTCCTCCTCCCGGTGGGGCTCTGTAGCCGAAGCACCCAAGCAGTTCACCGTCGTCACCTTGGGCCGTTCAACGACACACCACCTGACCACCAGGACGGTCGACACTGCAGTGCCAAGATCTGCACTTCCACCATGCTCTGCTGAAGTCCTGGCTCCAATTTTTGGAGGGTCCAAATTGTCTTTTGATTCAGTTTCTTCTTTGTTTTGCCTGCTGAATGGATCAAGAACATCACTTGGTAGTTTCAGCATCTCCCGTGCCCTCAGCTCATCTCATTTTTGTGTTGGTGAAATGGATTAGAATCTCATTTTTGTGTTGGTGAAATGGATCAGATCTTGGCGTGATCCGGGATCTCTCGGCAACTTGGGTTGCTCTCTTTCCTCAACCATATGGCTAGCAAAAAGACTGTAACTCTAACCACTAGGGTCATTCCCAATTCCTATGAAGTTCAGACTTCAAAAAGCATGGAGTTCAACCTGACCGTGTTAGTTGAATCACTCGTGGATCAACGTCAAGAAGGAGCACCGCTGCTGCCCAACACAACCATGGCCAGAGGACACAAAAACTGTGCAATTTTTTAATTAACACTGTCTCACCTCGAATAGAGCTTGCTGCTCCCGTCATGTATCTGTGTGCTTAGCTTGTTGTAGTCCCCCACAGAAAAACATACGTGGACCTTCTTTCTTACTCTCCAGATGTTGTTGTGTGCAACCAGAAAAGTAACTGAACGCTTGTTTTGTTGTGTGTTCTGCAACTCCGTCTCATAGGAAAAAACAAAAAGTACTACTAGAATGTTTACTAGTTCTATAAAGAACCCGTCACAAAATCACCACACAGAAAGGTTTGCATGTTAAGAAAAAAAGTTACTAGTTCGACGCACAATCCATCCATCAAATGTGTTCACAAACTATCATTTAGAAAAAATCACATGATCATAGACGACGGGAAAGTTTGATGTTATATTACAGAATTCGTATTTTTCATGTTACTAAAAATAAAACAAAGAAGTTCAAATTAAAATAACATAACCATTCAAAAAATGTTTATAAAAAAGGATTTACCTAATTTTAAAAAAACTAGAAGTTCAAATTAATATAACGGAGCGGTTCAATATTTACTAAAGCCTCGGATTTCTAACCACTACTAAAGAATAAAAAAAACAAAGAAGTTCAAATTAAAAAAGCAATAACGATGTCGTTTTTGCCATTTTTAAACTGCTCTCAAACGACAACGAATTTGAATCTAATGTCTACATGAAAAATTTGCTCCGATTCATAAGCTTTCCAAGGGTATATTATATGCTATGTTCTGATGAACAGTTTAAAAGTTTCATGTATAGCAATTAAAAATGTTTTTATGTGTTAAGAAAAATCTTTTGAACCACCGCGAGCATGAAAAACTGATCAACACGGGGAAGTTGCATGTTTTCAATAGTTTTCCATTGGTATATCATTAGCTCAATTCTGGTGAGTGATTTGAGAGTTAAGGGCAAAAAACAATACGTCAAAAATAGAGTGAAGTTCAAACAGACATGTCCCTGAAGTTCAACCTCTTCACGCAGTGCATTTTCAAAGATTCTGCTTTCACGATGAAGGCAGAACGCATGATCTCAGAAGTTCAGATTGATGATTGCCAGAAGTTCACGTACTACATGGTGTGCATTTTGTATTAAAAAGAATGAAAAATAAAAGCTTAAAAGCACTAGTGCAGAACCGGGCAATAGCACCGGTTCGTAAGGCCCTTTAGTGCGGTTTGGTAACCGGCGCTAAAATGTAGGCACTAAAGGCCCCCCCCTTTAGTACTGGTTCAGCATGAACCGGTGCTAAAGGGCAACCACGTGGCACGAGCCAGCTTCGGGGGCAGGGAGCCCTTTAGTACCGGTTGGTGTCACCAACCGGTATTAAAATGTTGGGGGGTTTGGGTTTATGATTTCTTTTTTCATTTAATTTTGTGTTTTCCATTTAATTATTTTTCGTTTGCTGGTATTTTACGATACTACATATTGTACACGTTATGCATATATATAAATAGAATTTCTAGTAGAACCGATCATAATATATATATATCATCGAATGTCTCACAACCACCATTAATTAATTCACACATATATACACACATGTATACATATATATATACAATTTCTCCTAATTGGTGCCTTCGGAGCCAGTGGCATTAGCCTAGCTAATTGGTGCCTTCGGAGCACGATAACAATTGGAAGTGGTTCATGGGGGCGGTAGCGGGTAATAGTATTCTCCTTTGGGATCTATGACCTGGTCGAGCAAAAATCCCGCTATTTCCTCTTGAATTGCTTCTATGCTGTCCTGTGCTAGGAGCTTGTCCCACACCTCTTTGAACTGTTAAGAAGCAGATCAATATGCATGTGTATTAGTTGTGTGACTAGATATCTATAATGGTGTAAAAATTGTGAATAGTGCTCTGACAATCGATATCGTACCCACTCCTATCTTTGAGATTTGCTCCTTTCGAACGCCATCATGCGAATGTTCTCGCAAACGTAGTATGCACATAGATCATTCCCCGGCGCCTGCTTCAGGGCCTTTACGAGAATGGAATTTTGATCAGATAATAATTAATCAAGCATGATAATTAATGAGATGGCAGCTAGCTAGTACTACTTAATTACTTACCTTGGGTCAATACCATTTCAGACTTTGTTTCCATGGGCCTGGAGTGACCCTGATGAACTTTGCCCAAGCCCTGCCCACCCACAAAAAAAATGAATAAATGGGTTATTAAATAGTTGCTATCAGGAAATGACGAACTAATTAAATAGGCCGAGATATAGTTAATAATGATTGAAATTACCTGTTGACTATCCCCTTCGCGATGCTGTAGTCACTTGCTTTCTTAAGTAGCGAGTCTAGCACTTCAACTGTTCCTTCATCAACTTTAATGATTAACAAGATCTAGTGAAATCTGCATGCACACACGTTTGCATGTCTTAATTAAGCGGGCATATATATATGTAAGAAAAAACATGTAGCTATAGCTAGTAGGGAAAAACAGAATTTGCAGTACAAGACAGTGTGACTCACTAGAAGTTGTAAGGAAGTAGTATATCTTCATTGTATTTGAGTTCCTTGAAGAACTGTAGCATGCTTTCCTCTACACATTTTGCATGATATGGATCTATTTTCCATGTGTACTCATTAATGGTATTTGGGTCAACGAACCCAATGCCATAGCATCCACCTTTTTTCATTTCATAAATCTTCATCCTGCATAATACCAAAAAAAAGAATATAGTGAGGATAATTACAGGTAATGATTGATCAAAATGATCAGCTAGCTTGAGACTTAAATTACAGAAAGAAATCACTTACAGACAATAGCAACTGACGATAGATTTGTCGAGTGCGTCTTTATTGTATAGCTGAAAAAGTTCTGAATACTCAACGGTCACAGCTTTCTTATGGTAGTAATGCTCCTCGTTGACATTCACCATGAGGGACTCTAGATTGGAAATTTGGTAATGTCCATGTACCATTGATGCAATGCACACATTCTTGTTGGGAGCTTATTGACCTCCTCTGGCTCGACCAAAGGTTGGCCCCAGGCATATTTCCGTTTTATTTCCTCCTCTCTAGTCGGAGACATGGGCTCGATATCGAGGAGTTGTCCAACAGTGATCCCGATCGATTTAGCCTGCGCAATATGCTCCTCGGTTATTACCACATCGCCCAGCCCGGGAACGTTAGCGGTTTGCCCACAATAATATTGCGTGCGCCTACTCTCATGTGTTGTTGGCACAACAAGCGGGGGGATTGATTGCGCTGCCTGTTCTCCCAGTTAGGGAACGGTTTTACCACATTTTTTGCCAGCTGATTTGCTCGAGCTCGAGCTCGCCTCTTTCTGTAGACGTGCTCGATTTAACTTCCTGAGGTGGCGCTCATAGTCTGTGTCAACAGGCTTGGGAGCTGGTGGTCTAGCCATACGAATGAAGTGGTCAATCTTTTCCACAGGCACTTTCTCCCTTGGCGGCGGTGGCGGTTTCGGTGCAAAATGGGCTTCCACCTCGGCCTTCGATATGGCTATGTTTTCCTCCTCGGACTTGTCGTAAGGCCTCTGCGGAAGAGGCGCGAGGCTTGGACCATATTGAAATCGCTTGCCTCCGCCTGTACCTGCAGTACTACCTCGACTTGTACCGCTACGCACCATAGCTGAGGCGGCTCTCTTCCGTGATTGCTGAGGCGGCGAAGACGGCTGACGTGGCTGAGTTGGAGGAGGAGGAGTGGCCTGAAGCTGTGCCGGACTTGGAGGAGGAGTGGCCTGATGCTTTGCCGGACTTGGAGGAGGAGTGGCCTGACGCGTTGGTGGACTTGGAGGAGTAGGAGTCTGCTAACTCGGTGGCGGACTGCGACGATGAGTCGGATGATGCAGTGTCGGTGGCCTTCGAAAGATGATGCAATCCTTTCTCCATAGGATGATACGATGGTTGGCCTCTCCTAGTGTGTGCCCATCGTCACCTCCAGGAATGTCAAGCTCTAGCCCCGAATATTGGTCCACCACCTCATCAACCAAGACACGAGCATAGCCCGCTGGAATCGGGTTGCAATGGAAGGTTGCCTCGGGGGGATTTGTAAAAGCATGGGCATCCGCCACCTTCATGGATATGTTCTTCATTTTGAAGTGTAGCTCGCAGTTAGTGTTCTCCATGATGTCATCCACTGGGTAGCTATCCAGCAATGCGTCGCCCGGGGCGGAACCCACGCTGCTTCTCGGCATGGATGGGACGGTGCTATCCATTGGTGGATCATCCGCTAGCTGCTGAGACCCCCTTTGCTGGCTAAGTGAGTCGATCTGCTCCTGCTGCCGCTGGAATTTGATTGCCAAGTCCGCGTGCGCTGATTCTAGGCCTTGAAGGCGTTCATAGTCTAGCTTCCTCTTCTCCTGCTCCATCTTCCTCTTCTTCTCCTCCGGAATCTTCTTTCTTGCACGGGTTCTGTAGTCGGCGTTCCACTCCGAAAACTCCTCATACCACGGAATGGTGCCCATGCCTCGTGTTCTTCTCGGGTGTTCAGGATTTCCCAGGGCACGCGTAAGCTCGTCGTTCTCTCTGTTGGGCTCGAACAACCTGGATCGAGCCTCTTCTATTGCAACAAGTAGCTTATCTTCGGCTCCGTACAGACATGCCTTCTTGGAAACTTTGCTTGTCTTCGGGTCCAACTCCCCCCCATGCACATAGAACCAAGTCCTGCACCTGGGGGGCCAGCTCAATGTTTCTAGAGTGACACCTGCATCCAGCATCTCTTTCTCAGACTTATCCCACTTAGGCATTCCCACCGCATAGCCACCTAGCCCCAGCTTATGGAACTTATCCTTTTTTGCGGCATTGGCCTTGTTTATTCTCGACCATTCCTTAGATAATTCTGAATCCTTGAATTTCATGAAATCGTCCCAATGAGCACTTTGGTTCTCTAGTGTTCCCTCGAATACTGGAGTCTTCCTTCCTCCATTGACGTACTTGGCCCATTCACGAATCTTGTGGTTCTTGAATGCAACCGCCATCTTCCTAAGAGCAGCGTCCTTGACTTTCTACACATCTGCTTTTGTGAAATGATCTGGTAGGGTGAAATGTTCCATGAGCGTTTCCCAAAGCAACTATTTTTGTCTGTCGTCGACAAAAGTAACTCCTGGACGTGGCTTTGATGGCTCTCTCCACTCTTGAAGGGAGATCGGTAGTTGGTCCTTCACAAGAACTCTGCACTGACGAACGAACTTGTCCGCAATCTTCTTAGGCACGAATGGTTCGCCATTAGGTCTGATTGCCTCGATATTGTACTTTACGCCCTCCTTTAACTTTTTGTTCGGGCCTCATTTCGTCCTGTTGCCTGAAGATTTGCTCGATCCGGATGGCTGAAAGAAGAAAGATCGATTCGTTAATATATCTTCAAGTTATTTAAAACATGTGATGATCACCAGATGCCTGCTTATATAAATATATATATATACCTCGCCGGTCTTTGTTGTTTCAAGATCAACATTTTCTTCGTCATGTTCATAGTTCACGACTTCATCAATTCGATCGTCGCGATCGAATATCATATCACCCTCCCCGGTGTTGTTTAGATATTCGGAGCCGTCATAATCTTCTTCATTCTGATCATCATCTGGCCCGCGAGGATTGCGTATGATATTGAATAGGGCCTCTTCTCCCTCTCTGCCGGTATTGTCCGCCATAGGTTTTGTTTAACTAATCCAAAAGAAATATATTCAAATTACAATGCATGGATGCAATCAATTAATAAGGAAAAACTGAATCAATCATAGTACATAATAAGCATCATCGAATATAATCTCGAATACGTCGTCTCGAATAATAGATATAATCTCGAATACATCGTCTCGAATAATAGATATAATCTCGAATACATCGTCTCGAATAATATATAATCTCGAATACAACGTCTCGAATATTATATATCGAGTACATCACTGGCTAGGTAGCTAATAAAGATCGAATACTACAGAAGAATCTAGGACACTCGTGGTTCCTGCGGCGCGGGCGGTGGACACCCAAAGAGAAGGAACCCTCACAGGATCATAGCTGAAGTGAGATCCCTGAAGAAACTGCCAAGTATTGGAGAACCTGCCGCCCTCTAACGCAACCATGTAGCGATGGACGTGCTCGTCCTCCTCCCTGACACGGCGACGTACCACCTCCGGCGGGGCCGGCTCCCTCCGCACCGAAACTGGCCCACGCGAACGCCACCAAACGAGATCATGGTCGACGACGGGACCCGGGGTCGGGTTCCTCATCAAGCGGCACGCCCCTCCAGGCAGCACCTCCCAGTGCCAGCCCGGCAGAGCCCAATCCCGGACATGGGTCAGCCGGACGTCATCGCGGACGGGTCGATGGCGAGGATGCGGGACGGGCATCATCGATAACAAATACTAGCTATATGCCCGCAAAAAGTAACATTTTTTTAATGATTGGATTTTGATAACTAAAATTTCTAACATTTCTATATAACTATCATTCCTATAACATTTCTAACAATGCTATATAACTAACATTTCTATAACATTTCTAATATTTCTATAACTAAAAAACAGAAAAAAAAATTATAACATTTCTATATATATAACTAACATTTGTATAACATTTCTAATATTTCTATAACTAAAAAAGAAAAATTTCTAACTATTTTATAACTATTTCTATAACTAAAAAACAGAAAAATTTCTAACAATTCTAACATTTCTATAACATTTCTAACAATGCTATATAACTAACTATTTCTACAACTAAAAAAAGAAAAATTTCTAACAATGCTATATGTGTGTGTGCTCACCGGCGAGGCGAGAGGCGACGGGGGGCGGCGACGGGGACGGCGATGGGTGCAGCGACGACGGGGATGGCGACGATGGGGACAGGGACGGGGCGGCGACGACGGGGACGGGGCGGCGATGACGGGGACGGGGACGACGCGGGACGGGCCGGGACGGCGCGGCGGTGACGACGGGGACGACGGGGACGGGGACGACGGGGCGGGGACGACGGGGCGGCGACGACGGGGACGGGGGCGGCGACGTGGGTTATGGAGATGGGGGCGGCGGGCGACGGGGCAGAGGAGAAGAATCAGAGGAGAAATTGAAATTTTTGAAGTGTTTAGTTATATAGGATGGACCTTTAGTACCGGTTGGAGCCACCAACCGGTACTAAAGGCCTGTTCTGGCCAGGCCAAGCGGCGGGAACCGCACCCCTTTAGTGTCGGGTGGTCGCTCCAACCGGTACTAAAGGCCCCCCCTTTAGTACTGGTTGGTGCTACCACCCGGCACTAAAGGGGGTGCGCTGGCGCAGGTGCGGTGCGAAATGTTTAGTCCCACCTCGCTAGCCGAGGGGCGTCCGCACTGGTTTATAAGCCCCAGTGCGGTAGCTCCCTCGAGCTCCTCTCCAAAGCAGGCCTACTGGGCCTAAATGTTCTGTGCTGCCCTGTGGGCCTACTGGGCCTTTTCGGGCCTGCATCCTGGCCCAACAACAGGTTGGCTTTCTAGTCGTATGCAGGCCGTTCTGGCACAGTAGGTGGGCTTTTTTTCTTATTTTTTTGCTTTATTTATTTTTGTTTGAGTTGTTTTTTGTTGTATTTAGAGTTTCTTTGTGAATATTTTTGCTTTAGGTACAAAAAATTACAAACTTTCTGTTAGTACCGGTAGTTTACAAATTTGAGTAGTTTAAATTTTGATTTATTTAAAATTTGTGTGAATCACTAGTTTGTGAATAACTTAACTTTGAGAATAGATTTTTCAATGATTCTTTTTTCTTATGTTTAATATTAGTGTGTTTTATCATTATATTCAATTTGGTAATGCTTAGGTTATTTAAAAAATGAAATGCCTTTTGTAACGGATGAGTTTTCGTCCGAAACCCTGATACTTCGAAAGAGATTGTCAATTTAGTACACGAAGTGCACCCAGTTTTTGCGGTAACCCTCTCTACTTTTTTGCACATGCTATGTGGGTGAAATTATGATACCTTGCCAACTTTCAACCTTTTCTGATTTCATTTGAAATGCTTTTCAATTTCAGGGTCATTTAGCTTAAAAATCAGTGAAGGCATGAAAGAATTTGTTTGCACATAAAATTTCTCCGCGTTTCAAATGCCAAAACACATAACTACCCTAACTATTACAGAGATTCCCTCCTGGGTGTGAAACACAGAAGAAAGTGATGATAGTGAAGACGATCACATCCCAGATCTTTGGGTGTGAAACATTTTCTTCGCGTGTGTCCCTTTGCGCCGTAACCATGGAAAATCTTCATCATTTAACGGGATGCTCGGGTCAATATTCAATGTGAATGGAGCAATTTCATCAAACTTTTCATAATCTTCTGACATGTCTATCTTGTCATCCACTCCCATGATGTTTCTCTTCCCAGAAAGAACTATGTGCCGCTTTGGCTCATCGTACGATGCATTCGCTTCCTTATCTTTTCTTTTTCTTGGCTTGGTAGACATGTCCTTCACATAGAAAACCTGTGCCACATCATTGGCTAGGACGAATGGTTCGTCTGCATACGCAGGATTGTTGAGATCCACTGTTGTCATTCCGTACTGCGGGTCTTCCGTTACCCCGCCTCGTGTCATATTGACCCATTTGCACCGAAACAAAGGGACCTTCAAACCACGTCGATAGTCAAGTTCCCATATGTCCTATATATAACCATAATATGTTTCCTTTCCTGTCTTGGTTTCTGCATCAAAGCGGACACCACTGTTTTGGTTGGTGCTCTTCTTATCTTGGGCGATCGTGTAAAATGTATTACCATTTATCTCGTACCCTTTGAAAGTCATTATATTCGAAGATGGTAACTGGGACAGCAAGTACAGGTCATCTTCAATAGAGGTGTCATGCATGGTACGTGTCTGCAACCAGCTGGTGAAACTCCTGGTTTGTTCACGTGTAATCCAGTCATCAGACCGCTCCGGGTGTTTGGAGCGTAGCAAATTCTTGTGTTCATCCATATACGGAGCCACCAAGGTGGAATTCTATAGAACTGTGTAGTGTGCTTCAGTGAGAGAATGTCCGTCCATACATATTATTTGTTCCCCTCCTAGCGTGCCTTTTCCATCCAGTCTGCCCTTATGCCGCGATTCAGGAACACCAATCGGCTTAAGGTCAGGAATAAAGTCAATACAAAACTCAATGACCTCCTCATTTTCATGGCCCTTGGAGATGCTTCCTTCTGGCCTAGCACGGTTATGAACATATTTCTTTAAGACTCCCATGAACCTCTCAAAGGGGAACATATTGTGTAGAAATATAGGACCCAAAACGTTAATCTCTTCGCATAGGTGAACTAGGACGTGCGTCATGATGTTGAAGAAGGATGGTGGGAACACCAACTCGAAACTAACAAGACATTGCACCAAATCATTCTCTAACCTTGGTATGATTTCTGGATCGATTACCTTCTGAGAGATTGCATTGAGAAATGCACATAGCTTCACAATGGCTAATCGAACGTTTTCCGGTAGAAGCCCCCTCAATGCAACCGGAAGCAGTTGCATCATAATCACATGGCAGTCATGAGACTTTAGGTTCTGGAACTTTTTTCTGCCATGTTTATTATTCCCTTTATATTCGACGAGAAGCCAGACGGTACCTTAATACTAAGCAGGCATTCAAAGAAGATTTCCTTCTCTTCTTTGGTAAGAGCGTAGCTTGCATGACCCTGATGTATGCCGTCTTTTCCGTGCATACGTTGCTGGTCCTCCCGTGCCTCAGGTGTATCTTTTGTCTTCCCATACACGCCCAAGAAGCCAAGCAGGGTCACACAAAGATTCTTCGTCACGTGCATCACGTCGATTGCGGAGCAGACCTCTAGGTCTTTCCAATAGGGCAGGTCCCAAGATATAGATTTGTTCTTCCACATGGGTGCGCGTCCGTCAGCATCATTCGGAACAGGTTGTCCACCAGGACCCTTTCCAAAGACCACCTTCAAATCCTTGACCATATCATGTACATCAACACAAGTACGGTGGCGAGGCTTCGTCCAGTGATCCGCCTCACCGGAGAAATGCTTGCCTTTCTTTCTTACGGGATGCCTGCTCGGAAGAAATCAACGATGTCCCAGGTACACATTCTTCTTACAATTAGCCTAATATATACTGTCGGTATCGTCCAAACAGTGTGTGCATGCGCGGTATCCCTTGTTTGTCTGTCCTGAAAGGTTACTGAGAGCAGGTCAATCATTGATGGTCACGAACAGCAACACCTTTAGGTCAAATTCTTCCCCCATGTGCTCATCCCACGCACGTACACCTGTTCCATTCCATAGTTGTAAGAGTTCTTTAACTAATGGCCTTAGGTACACATCAATGTCGTTGCCGGGTTGCTTAGGGCCTTGGATGAGCACTGGCATCATAATGAACTTCCGCTTCATGCACAACCAAGGAGGAAGGTTATACAAACATAGAGTCACAGGCGAGGTGCTATGGTTGCTGCTCTGCTCCCCAAAAGGATTAATGCCATCTGCGCTTAGACCAAACCATATGTTCCTTGCGTCATCTGCAAACTCCTTCCCATACTTTCTTTCGATTTTTTCTCCACTGCGACCCGTCAGCGGGTACTCTCAACTTTCTGTCTTTCTTACGGTCTTCTCTATGCCATCGCATCGCCTTGGCATGCTCTTTGTTTTGGAACAAACGTTTCAACCGTGGTATTATAGGAGCATACCACATCACCTTGGCAGGAATCTTCTTCCTGGGGCGCTCGCCCTCGACATCACCAGGGTCATCGCGGCTGATCTTATAGCGCAATGCACCGCATACCGGGCAAGCGTTCAAATCCTCGTACTCACGGCGGTAGAGGATGCAATCATTAGGGCATGCATGTATCTTCTGCACCTCTAACCCTAGAGGGCAGACAGCCTTCTTTGCTTGGTACGTACTCTTGGGCAATTTGTTGTCCTTTGTCAGCATATCCTTTATCATTACCAGCAACTTTCCAAATCCCTTGTCAGATACACCATTCTCTGCCTTCCATTGCAGCAATTCCAGTGTGGTGCCCAGCTTTTTCTTGTCACCTTCGCAATTCGGGTACAACAATTTTTTGTGATCCTCTAACATGCACTGCAACTTCTTCTTCTCCAAATCACTTGCGCAGTTTCTCTTTGCATCGGCAATGGCCCGACCTAGATCATCAACGGGCTCATCCGATGCCTCTTCTTCAGCTTCTTCCCGCATTGCCGGCTCAGCTTGTTCCCGCATTACCGGCTCAGCTTCTTCCCTCATTGTTGTATCATTGTATTCAGGGAACCCATGGCCAGGATAGCTGTCATCGTCCTCTTCTTCTTCATTGTCTTCCATCATAACCCCTCTTTCTCCATGCTTGGTCCAAACATTATAGTGGGGCATGAAACCGGACTCAAACAGGTGCACGTGAATGGTTCTTGACGTAGAGTAATTGCGACCATTCTTATAGCCAGCACATGGACAATGCATAAAACCATCTGCTCACTTGTTTGCCTCAGCCGCAAGCAGAAAAGTACGATGCCATTAATGAACTCGGGAGAGCATCGGTCATCGTACACCCATTGCCGGCTCATCTTCAATACACAGCACCGAAAACATCAAATTAATACAATACATAAAGTTCATACATAAAGTTCATACATAAAGAGCATACAACACTGCAATGCAACAAACAAATAACTCTCTAGCTAAAGAATTTAAATGCAACAACAAATGCGATCAAGATCGCAACTAAGGTAACAATTGATCCAACAGCATAATGATACCAAGCCTCACTATGAATGGCATATTTTCTAATCTTTCTAATCTTCAAGCGCATTTTCTCCATCTTAATCTTGTGATCATCGACGACATCGGCAACATGCAACTCCAATTCCATCTTCTCCCCCTCAATTCTTTTCAATTTTTCCTTCAAATCCTCGTTTTCTCTTTCAACTAAATTTAACCTCTCGCAATAGGGTCGGTTGGAATTTCGGGTTCAACTACCTCCTACATACAAATATCTATGTCAACTTGATGGGCATAATTTGTCATAAACACGAAATGCAATGAATAGTTTTAAAAGAGAATATACCACATCCGAATCATAACCCAGACGAGGGCCGACGGGGACGGATATCAAAACCATGGCACTATGCATAACAAACAACGTATGGGTAAGATAATTATACGAGTAACTATATATCCAAATCACACAAACATCATTTTTTATATAAAACTTCATGAACAAGAGGCTCACCACAAGGTGGTGCCGACGACGGGACGTTGCAAGCGATCGACGGTGGTTATGACGGAGATTTAGAAGGTACTAAGTAAACCACACCTACATATGCAAAACTAAGTGTTATTTTTGACCTCAAATTGCATATAAATCAAATACTAGCACATATATATAATTCCTCCCAAATTACTAAACTCGAAAATCAATCACTATATAAAGCATTGCATGAGCTAATCTAGCAATGAGAGATGAAAGGAAAGAGTTGCTAACCTTTGTGATCATTTGAATGGATGGGGGGCTTCAAATCTTGGGCAAAATGTGTGATGAGCTTGAGAGGAAGAGGGGAAAGAACAGAGAGGAGAGGGGAAAGGGGAAGAACAGAGCGAGCTCGGGTGGACGAAGGGTCTATGTAGGACGACCTTTAGTACCGGTCCGTGATATGACCCGATACTAAAGGTGCTGGAGGGGCCCCGGACTGACAACATCCTGCCACCACTCACTTTAGTACCGGTTCGTGGCACGAACCGGAGCTAAAGGTTCACCACGAACCGGTACTAATGAGAGCGGCCCGCCTAGCCATTGGAACCGGCACTAATGTACACATTAGTGCCGGCTCAAATTCAAACCGACACTAATGTGCTTCACGTTTGACCCTTTTTCTACTAGTGAAGGTTTACTGACAGAAGTTCAAGTGCTCTGTCCGAAGAAGTTCAAAAAATCTTGCGAGAGAGGTTCACCTTGTATTTCCATATTCGAAAACACAACAAATAAATTGTTTTTTGCGTTTTAAAATAATTCTCTCAATCAACAAAGAAGTTCAATTATTATTTGGGAGCAATTTGATTTCAAAAAGAAAATGAAAATTCAAATTATAAGAATGGAAAAAGTTCATGTACTACATGGTGTGTGTTTAATATGAGCAAAATGAATTAAAAGGAAAGGTCCAATTTTATTGTTGTTGTAAGTTCAAGTCCTCGGTGGGAGAAAGTTAAAAAAATTATTGTGAGAGACGTTTGTACAAAAGGAATATTACTTGTGTGACACTAACGAATGGATGAGAAAATTACAAACGAAAATACATCACAGAAGTTCAACGTGAAAACAGCAGGAAGTTCAACTACTACGTTGAATGAATTTTAGATGAAAAACTTTTAAAATCGTCGTGAGTATGAAAAGATAATAAACATGGGAAACTTGTGTGTTTACAGCAGCTTTCCATCGGTATATCACCTGCTCAATTCTGGTGAAGGGATGGAGAGCTACTTGTAGTGGATGGAGATCTACGAGAAAAAAAACACGTGAAAAACAGAGTGAAGTTCAAGCACACACACTGAGAAGTTCAAGTTCTTCACGTGATGCATTTTGGAAGAATCTGTTTCGCGATAAAGGCAGAATGCATGATCTCTCCGTTTTCGAAATTACTTGAAAACGGCCAGGATTCATAGAAAACCATCAACATGAAAAAGTTTCGAATTTTCCGTAGCTTTTCAGTGGTATATTATTTGACCCATTCCGATAAAGTTTGTAGAAATTATGGCAAAAATACGTTTTTATCCATTTTCAAAACTAACATAAAACCGTAATGAATTAGGAGAAACAATAGATACAAAAAAGTTTCGCATTTCCTCAAGCTTTCCAACTCCATATCATTTGCTGCATTCGGAGTTACGGTTAAAAAATTAACTTGAAAATACGAACTCGGTGGAACTTGTACTATTTTATAAATTACTTTTAAACCGTTCAAAATTAGAAACAACATTTAACATGAAACATTTGCGCATTTTCATAAGCTTTCCAACGCCATATCATTTGCCTCAATTGGATTAGCCGTTTAGAAATGACATCGAAAATACGAACTCGGCTGTTTGGTTTGTGAAATTTTACGATTTTTCAAATTACTCTTTAACCGTAGGGAATTAGAGAAAACTTTTAACATGTGGAAGGAGCGGTTTTGCAGCCGCTTTCCAACGCCATATTACTTGCCTCATTCCGATAAACGGTTTAGAAATGCGATCGAAATTACGATTCACATTTTTTGTGTGAAGAAAAAACAGTTTTCAAAACTGCTCTTAAACCACTTACATTTTGCGAAAAATTTAACTTGGGTCATGATACTCATGTCCATAGCTTTCCAACGGTATATAGCAAGCCCTGTTTGGGTAATGTTGCGGGAAGTTCAACCTAGCACAGGGGGAAGTTTAGGTCGAACAACTCAGGCAGTAAAATCGCAAAAAACGCGAGTTCTTCACGACCCGAGTGCAAAATCCTCCTATGAGCGAGATTCCTATCTAAAACGAGTATTTAGTTGCCAAAAATCGTTTGCAGATTACACTTACATCACGTGGAACACGACTAACCAGAAAAATTCGCGGTAGAAGGCACGGTTGCGAAGATAGCCCGAAGGTCAGGTTCGTACAGAGAGAAGTTCAGGCGCGTTACCCAGGCAGTTCAGGTTGTGATCAGAATATTATTCTGATCCCGTGATCAGAATAGTGTTTATGTATATATATATAAGGATAAAGTGTAAAAAGGAAAGGTGAAGATCACCATGACTTTTGAATAAGGTATAAGACAAAATTAAAAGATAGGCTCTTCACAGAGGGAAGCAGCGGTTGCCATGTGCTTTTATGGTTGGATGCACAAAATCTTAATGCAAAAGAACGTCACTTTATATTGCCACTTTTGATAGGGACCTTTATTATGCAGTCCGTCGCTTTTATTTCTTCCATATCACAAGCTCGTATAAAGCTTATTTTCTCCACACTAATAGATCATACATATTTAGAGAGCAATTTTTATTGCTTGCAATAATGACAACTTACCTGAAGGATCTTACTCAATCCATAGGTAGATATGGTGGACTCTCATGGCAAAATTGGGTTTAAGGATATTTCGTAGCACAAGTAGTATCTCTACTTGGTGCAAAGAATTTGGCTAGCATGAGGGGGAAAGGCAAGCTCGACATGTTGGATGATCCATGACAATATAATTTATTTCGGATATAAGAAAACATAACCCATTACGTTGTCTTCCTTGTCCAACATCAACCTTTTAGCATGTCATATTTTAATGAGTGCTCACAATCATAAAAGATGTCCAAGATAGTATATTTATGTGTGAAAACCTCTCTTTCTTTATTACTTCCTATTAATTGCAACGATGACCAAAACTATGTTTGTCAACTCTCAACAACTTTTATTCATCATACTCTTTACACTACTGCAGGATGCTGCTAACGCGACCCTACGATCAAAGACCCTTCGACGAAACTGTGTGCGATGCCATACTCGCAAATGGTGGTGTAAAAACCGTCAAAAAGGTGCAAAACGTTTGCGATGGAGGATGCATCAAACACAGTTCAGATTTTAGTTGCGTGTGCGATGCAGGGCATACGGTTCAGCTCAGTTAACCATTTGCAATGAGGAGGAACAAAAGAAATGGGCAGCCAGATGAAGGTGTGTGCGATGTACAGCATATGGTTCACTCAGATGAACTGTTTGTGATTAGGCAACACAAAAGAAACGAGCAGCCAGATGAAGGTGTGTGCGATATACGACATGCAGTTAACTCGGATGAACTATTTGCATTGAGGCAAGAGAACATAAACGGTTCAATATAAGAAGATGTTTGTGATACGCCGCAAACAGGTCTGTAATCAGAAATGTGTGCGAATACCGATAATAACATAAATGGTTCCCTTGTGTGGTCCGTGTTCATCTTATCATCATCTCCTTCTTGTGCTAGCTTGATGTTCCTTCTATGCTAAGTTTCCATTAATTGATGGCATTTTATGAACATGCCACCGTTTCCCGCCATTTCCTCACCTGTTTCCCGCCACCCAGCGATATTGCGCATAGGCGGCGCGCGACGCAAGGAGGCGGCAAGCGCAGCCTATAGCACATCCACCTTTTCCAAGCATGCTAACCCACCAAACCGCCGCCTCTGCCATCAACCTCGTCGACATGGAAAACGAGCAGGCACCACGGCCCATCGAGGCCAAGGCGCTCCCCAGCAATGCGATGGACGACGCCGTGATGCGCGTCGTCGCCACGGTTGAGCAGAACTTTGGCGCATGGCGCTTGAGCGCCACGGATCAAGATAGGCATGTCAGCGCCGACAGGCTGCAGCTCACCGCACAACATGATCGATGGCGCGCCGCAGAGCAAGCTAGGCACGTCCACGCCGATAGGCTGCGGCTCGCCGCACGACGAGACCGTTGGAGCACCACACAGCGAGAGGTGCGGCGCGCCGCATAGCAAGAGCGGATCCATCGGCGCTTGCCTGTTGTCGACACGGCGTCGCAGCTGGGTACACGTCTGGTCAGTACCCCCATTCCTCGCCAGGAGTGGGAAGAGGCCCTTAGCGTCGTACTTGCACCAGAGGCCGGCCGCGCCGTACTTGCACCGGACGCCCGCCGCGCCGTTCGCATGTGTGCCGACGTTCACGTTGTTCGCGAACTGCTAGATGCCTACGCGCTGGTCCGTAGGCTCGGCCGCCTCCTTGGCCCAGGTGTCCACCTAGGCGCAGTAGAGGAACATGGCCGTCGCATCCTCGAGCTGGTGATCTTCGATGAAATAGCCAACTTGGAGCTCGAGATCACGCTCCAGATGTACCACGAGCGTGTCAACCACTTGGACGAATGCCTGCATGAGTTCAGGCAGAGCCAAGAGCTACGGTAGGCAAGGGTTGCTAGTCATGGCCTCATGGACGTGTTTTATTCTGAAAAGTCGTTTCAACGTGGATAGCTATGTATTCACAGCAATCATAGTATTGCTCTGTTTATTGTTGTGTCTCAATGTGCGTACTCTGTTTTCCTTTCTTATATGTCCTGTTTCAATGTGTGTATATACGCTTTCCATTCTTATATGTGGATGATAACAGCTAGATTCAAATTAATATACAAAAACAGATAGAAAATGGAATTCATAATATATATATATATTAAATGTTCATTCGTTCATCATAGAATATATATATATATACAATATCATCACATATACGTGATGATGCTTAACTACTAGCTACAATGCATAAAATTGAAAACGGACAATACTAAAACTAATAATCCCTCCTAGGGCCAGTATTCCGGCAGCCCCTCGCCAGTAGCTCCCTGGTGCGCGGCGTATTCCCAGTGTGGAGGCAGTACTCTGCCTCCTCCGCCTCGCAGCGCTTGACGTACTAATCTGCCTCTTGCTGGAGGACGCGCGCGGCCGATCTAACCATTTCGTTGGGCGCCTACCGGAGCTCCTCGTCAGTGGCACGCTAGAGCTTATCGGCCCACCTCCACGCAGCGACGAGGCGCCCAGCGCCTATGACCTTCCTCGCGAAGTACCCGTCTTTGTACACCTCCTCAGCATGACGACGCGCCCGGCCCTAAAGCTCCGCCGCCTCCTTTTTCCAAGCGGCATCACGGGCTTCACGGGCCGCCTGGTACCTGGCTTCCTCCTCCGCCATCTCCTTCTTGAACGCCACTTGCCTAGCTTTCTCAGCCGGCGGCAGCGACTTCCACAGACAAAGATTGTACTGGCCCCAAAACCAATCCAAAGTTGGGGTGTCCGCGTAGGGGTCCTCATCACTGCTAATCGAGTGAGCATCCTCGGGGGGCGGCGACTCCTTGTCGGTGCATGGGCAGACCGGCGGTGCCATGGCAGAGATTTGAGAGAGAGAGAGCGGGGGAGAGGGCGAGCGAGGGGAGGATGTAGATGAGAATGCAGGAGGGACGACGTGAGCAAGGTAGTATTTATTGTCGGCCGGAATTTATGAGTATTGTGGTTTGAATTACACACGATTCCCGCAGCAAAATCCGTGTGTGGACATAATAGCCAAAATCCGTGTGAACATAATAGCCGACGGTTTCCAATGGAGAACTGTGTCTGATTAATGATCCCCGCCATTCACCTACCAAACCTCGAGCCACGAGATAGACTGCCAATCGTGTGGGGGCCGGTTGTCTTGGCAGATCATTACATTTTCTTTTTTGAACACCAGATATTTACATCGTCTGATGATTTTTTAACTCGCACACAAGTACACAAAAATATGATTTTTCCAACCGTTATGGTTAGGTGTTGCATGTAGATGTAGTTCAAATTTGAATTACGGTCATTAAATGGTTAGAAAATCACTTAAATGTCTTTAAAAGGTCAAATGACCTCTGAAATTTTCCAAATTTTCACAAGACAGTTGTATTAGTGCACGTTAAACGTAGAAAAAAAATTTGAAGGCCTTAAGAGGAAGCTATCTCCCGTTCGTGATCAAACATGCATTGTTCCCTCTCGGAACCACGAACCTTCTAGTGAGTTACTTCGGTTTGTGAGGGGTGTGTGTCCAAACTTTCGTCAAACAGGCCAATTTTTTTACCACATCATCTTGGTGGCATGACATTAAATCAAGCAAGGTTTCATGTTTTTCTGACCATTTTTTAATTTTTTATAATTAAAATGCCATGATACTCCATGCATGTCTGCCCATGCCTTGAGACCAATATGTTTTCAAATTCCTTCTAATTTACTGCACATCGAATTAACTCGCACACAAGTACACAAAAATATGATTTTTCAAACCATTATGGTTAGGCGTTGCATGTAGATGTAGTTCAAATTTGAATTACGATCATTAAATGGTTAGAAAATCACTTAAATGTCTTTAAAAGGTCAAATGACCCCTGAAATTTTCAAAAATATCACATAACAGTTCTATTAGTGCACGTCAGACGTAGAAAAAAATTGAAGGCCGTAAGAGGAAGCTATCTCCCGTTCGTCATCAAACACGCATTGTTCCCTCTCGAAACCATGAACCTTCTAATGAGTTGCTCCGGTTTGTGAGGGGTGTGTGTCCAAACTTTTGTCAAACAGACCAATTTTTTTACCACATCATCTTGGTGGCATGACATTAAATCAACCAAGGTTTCATGTTTTTCTAAGCATTTTTTTAATCTTTTTGAATTAAAATGCCATGTCAATCTATGCATACGTATGCATGTGTCCATGTAGTGAGACCAATATGTTTGAAAATTCCTTCTAATTTACTGCACATGGAATTAACTTGCACACAAGTACACATATATGATTTTTCAAACCATTTTGGTTAGGAGTTGCATGTAGATGTAGTTCAAATTTGAATTACGGTCATTAAATGGCTAGAAAATCACTTAAATTTTTTAAAAGGTCAAATGACCCCTAGAATTTTCAAAAATTTCACATTACAGTTCTAGTAGTGCACGATAGACGTAGAAAAAATTTAAGGCCGTAAGAGGAAGCTATCTCCCGTTCGTCATCAAACATGCATTGTTCCCTCTCGGAACCACGAACCGCATGTAGATTGATAATTAATGGTTTATCTAAGGTGGCAACCTAAACACACATCTGGGTGGATTGAGGCACCTGGGGTTTCCAGGACTTGCCTGTTTTTCTTTTGGACCGCCACCCAGGCTCAAAGGGATCATGAGATTATTCATACTAGAAACTTCCGTGTGCAGCCACAAGCCATTATGGGCTCTGGCATAGTTGACTAAGTTGTGCTAACTCTTACAGTGGTAGACTAGCAGATGTAGGGGATGTAGGTGGTACGGTCTACCCGATCGTAAGGTGCTAGCGCTTCTGAAAGACTATGTCTCGGTCATCCGTCTTCTCAAACACCCTGTAGTGCGAGAAACCAAACGGAGGCGATCGAGTCTTGTGGGGAAAAGTGCGCAAACCTCTGCAGAGGGTAATAAACTAATCATGGTTAGCCGTGTCCCCGGTTATGGACATTTGAGTATCTAGTACCTGGGTTATCATGTGAATCTCAACATGTTACTCTAAAATTAATATTGTTGGGTTTTAATGATGTTACTTAACTGGGATTGAGAATGCTGTCAACCATTCTCAATGTTTAACAACCACCTTGATAGTAATTAATTTTATTCCTTTGTAGTAGGGAAAAATTGGCTTTTCGCAAAAACCTTATAACCATAGAGCTTTCCCACCAGCCAAATATGCATGTAGAGATAGCCTTTATTCATCATTCTCTATGGTGTGAATTTGCCAGTACATTCAATGTACTGACCCTCTGTGGCTGCAACGTCTCATGTTGTAGGATTATCTTACGACGAGTAAGTGATACGTTAGGGTTACGATTTCTACACTCAACTTTGCCGTTGGTGTTGATGGGAATCCACAACCTTGTTACTTCCGCTATTTTGGATTTGAGGTAATAGTATTTACGCTACTTTATACATGTGATTTACCTCTGTTATAAATCCTTCGAGTACTGTGTGTCAGCATACCGATCCAGGGATGACACTTAAGCACAAAGACTTGATCCATTCGGGTCGGGTTGCTACAAGATGGTATCAGAGCACATGTTGACTGTAGGACGTGACCCTAGAAACTGGCAAGCCCATAGCAAATATTTTTCTCTACAACTTTCCCTTTCAAAAAGATCTTTTACCTCTCTTTTCTTCTGAGCTTATTCAAAAATTCTCTTTAGTGAGACCATACCCCTTCCCCTTTTGACCACTCGAAGATTCCACTGATGAGACCACTCCAAGAAGTACAAGATATCGGATAACTAAGACCACTTCGGAATGAAGAGTATTTTCCGTGCATCTGAATAATGGAAACTACAACGGTTAAAGGCCGAAGACAAGTAGAATTTGAAGGCTCTGAAGAATTCCCAGATTTGTATGACCTAGGAAGGCTACCCTTATGGAACTTGACAGACTATGGAAGTTGTCAATACCAGAGATCAAGGTGTATCAGAGAAAGACCAAGCATGGAGAGTTAAAAACCTCAAAGTTTTGTCAAGAAAACCCTAAGGCAGGGGATATCAATTATGGAAGATAGCTCATGGCAATGACAAGAGCAGAAACACAGCTATCCAAGAAGTTATCTCCCGCTTATGCTATTGTCACCATGCTGAGTTAAGAATGCTTTCTTCAGAAAGGATTGGATGGTAGAAGGCTGATGGAGCATCTATCAGCAAAGGATGCAGTTTTAAACTTAGCTGGTGTATCACCAAGATCTGGAGTAGTACATCAAGAAGTTTAAGATGGACCCGCGGGAAGCCGTATTTTGACAAGGGAGCATTTCGTGAAGAACTTAGGACCCGGAAGTTGAAGTAGCCAAGCTGGAGGAGCTACGACCTCAAGATACCGGAGATTTGTTAAGAACTGAAGGACAGCAGGATCAGGGTTCAGGTCGAGTTTGATGAAACCTAGAAGTTTGGAATGCAACTCCAGAATATTTAAGGACATCACGAGAGACTTCGTGTCAACAGAGTTGATCTGGCAAAAGAACTTGAGAAAGACAAGCATGATCGGAAGAAGCCATTGGAGGCATCAACCAGGCTTGAAGAGTTTGGAGACGTTGAAGATTTATTGACCTTTAAAATACCAAACCCCTGTCCTATACCTATGTTAGATGCGACGATTGTGAGCTGTCATTTGTTTGATGTTTTTCGACAGCCACAACAAAAATCTGCCTTTTCAAAACTTTTGTTTGTAATGTGTGTATCCCTCTCTATCTCTCTTATCTCACCCTAAACCCATGGACCCAATAGAGGATGAATGAAGATGAGCTTGTATTTTTTGGACCGATGAGTCAGTTGGAGACGGACCAATGGATTCAGAACATGGAGGATCGCATGGAGAATAACCCTATAGTCGGAAAGGATACGACCCAGCATGCTCTTCAGTGCTTTGAAAGAGGTGCTGCTACATGGTGGAGGATATACCAAACCATGAATGGATGGCAAGGAGTAACCACTTGGAGAGAATTAAAGTTGACTCTGCAAAGATCTCACCTTTTGTCCCAGAAGTTGAAGTCTTATGGAAAGGATATGAAGAAACCTTGTGCATGCAAGCTTTGTGGAGAAATAGGATACACCCATAAAGAACACAAGGATGAATGCCCTAGTTGTGAAGGAAGTCACCCAGTTGAAGAATGCCCAGTTAGGCAGATTACTTGTTTCTTGTGTGAAGGGACTACCCACTATCCTGCTAAGTGTTACATTTACCCCATGGTACAACGAACCATCCAGCAGAAGAAAGAAGTAATGAAAGGAGCCCTCATGGAAATTTTAGAAGAAGCTGTGATGAAGGAAGATGTGGAGGACACGCCCAAAGAAGAACCAATTAAACCCTACACTAAGTCATGCTATTCATGTGGAGAAGAAGGTCACATCTCCCAGAATTGCATGAATGGGGATCTAGTAGAATTCCCGACAGAGGAAGTAGAATATGACCCACAGGAAATAGAAGCCATGATTGGCATGGAAAGGTCCAGGAAGAGAAGCAGATTAGAGCCCAGGAGGAACCTGAGTCATATCACCTGTTACAGGTGCAAGGAGTCAGGGCACTACCTCAACAGTTGCCCAAAAAGGAAACCTCGATTCTTGTCAGAAGTAATATGTTTTAGTTGTAAAGGAGCAAGGCACTTTGCTAGAGGATGCCCCAAGGAGAAGGAAACTTGTGCTAGATAGTTGAGTTTGCAACAAAAGAAATGGAGTAGTAGAAGTGAGAACATTTTCTTTTATATTGAGGTGTTGAGTTGAGACATGTAATGGAAAAGCAAGAGATTGTAATCATTGGGGAAGCAATAAAGTTAGCATCGTTGGAAAAGATATGGATTTTATGAGTTGTTACTCTATGAAGAAGAATTTTGGCCATTCTGAGGATATAAGAAATATGTTCTATGGAAGATTTGTGCATTTTAAGGGTGGTAGTACCCTGTAAGAACCATTGACCCCTGGAAAAGATAAGGATACTCCACTGAGTGGATTTCGGACAAAATGAATACGAGTTTTGTCTCGATATGTGTGATGCCCAAGAGTATGTGGGATGAAGGTGGAGACTGTCAGTTGTTTGGACCAAAGGTGATCAAGGAGTCCAAAGAGAATGTTAAGTTGATAGACTGAAGGTAGCTCAGTCCAGGCAGAAGAGTTATGCAGACTCAAAAAGAAAAATGCAAGGAGGTAGCCTATGAAATTGGAGATAGAGCATGTCTTCGCATGTCCCCTATGCGAGGAGTTAAACGGATTGGAGTTAAGGGACAGTTAGCCCCGAGATTTGTAGGACCATACCGAGTTTTGGAGCGTATGGGAGAAGTGGCCAACAAGTTGGAGTCACCCGAAGGACTGTCAGGAGTTCATGATGTGTTTCACGTTTCCCAGTTGAAGAAGTGCCATGCAGAGATGGCCAATATTCCCCTGTAAGGACGCTTGACCCTGGAAAGGATAATGATGTTCCACGAAGTGGAATATGGACTCCATAAGTATAAGTTTTTATCTCGGTATGAGGGATACCCCATGCGGATGAAGAGATGAGTACTATTGGATATAAAGGAGGTATGATGTTGGAAATATGGATCTATGGAAATTCCATGATGAGTATGAGTAATCATGTCCTAGTTTGGTGCCAATAGAAGGAAGGAAGACAATACAATTGGATGGAATTAAGAATACTAGGAAGTTGGAGGTGGAACAATGATCAGTTGCCCGATGATAAGTTCAAGGACTACAAGTGATGAGATGGGCCATAACCCACATGCCCCAGGACCTGCCAAGAAGCAAGCACATTCTTGCTGAAGGAAAAACCCTGGAAGTGGATATTCCTTTGTCGACAGACGATTTTATAGGAGTTTACGCAAAACTGAGAGTTGTGACGGAACGATAGATGTTTGTCTGGCTTGCAGAATCAATGGATTATTCCGAACTTGGTTCGTCGACGAGAGAAATTCTGCAATGCTTGTGAGGATGACCGAGTGTTAGAATGCGAGATTCGCTAAACTGTATACAAGGTAATGATTTGGGTGCGGGATGGATTGATCACCATACCGACTTACTCTTATTATTCGCCTTGCTATATGGGATGGTAAATCTGAGTGACTTGCCTATAGTAGAGAGACGACGATCAAAACCTTGTTTAAGCCTTAGAATGGTATAAGTATTTTTCCCTTGTACAAGGCAGCTTTTGCCAACCATAGGTTATACGGTGAGATTCAACCCAGACCCATTTCCTGCAGGAGAAACCATAAATTGTTGACCACCATGAGATATCGATAGTTGTTTAGTTTTGGCGCCAGACCGGTCAGCTAAGAAGACCCAGTCTTGGAATAACCTTACCAGGATGAAAGTACAGAAGAATTGAGGAAAAAGGTTATGCCACTACCGGAAGAGCTCAGAGAAGGAATTTTCTCGGGGATCTGAGAAGACCGACACTGTCAAGAATAAGGATGGAGTATATGAGTTTTGATGGAACAGTAACCATGCTTCTAAGGGTGGTAGCACCCCAGACCCCGGTGATGATTGATGGAATTTGAGAAGACCCCCAAACCCTAACCTTTTTCTTTCTAGCCTCTCCGAATCTCGAGGACGAGATTCATTTTAAGGGTGGTAGGTTTGTAACATCCCAAAATTCTAAATTTTGGAATGTTATAATAAATAGATAGATTTGATTGACTGTTTGATTGATTGACTGAAAGTGAGTGAAATTCGAAACTTTTGAAAGTTAAATGAGAGGGAATAAAAGGACTTTCCCAAACTTTCATATTTGCTTTCTGATCTCCATGAATTCAAATTCTTTTCAAATACAAAACCCTTGAGCGAAGATGATATGACTTCTTCCATTTAAATTAAATGAAAGGGTATTTGAAAACAATTGAATTTCATTTGGAAATATTTCAATTCATAAACTTCATGCAGCTCAATGATTTTCACGAGAGAAGATAGTATGACTTCTTCAAAACTTATGAAATATGAGTTGGGAGTTCAAAGAAACTCAAATTTAAAATCCATTTGAAATAATTATTTTCAATTTGGGTTATTTGAGTTTTATTCAAATTATTTTTCTCCAAAAATAAAATATATGGAAATTAGGGTAACATGATTCCCTACATCAAAAAATTGGAGAGAAATAAATTTGAATTCATTGTGGTATTTTTAAAATGTTTTTTGTTGGATTTTAATAGACCAGTAGCACTCTTTGATTTATCTGAATTTGTGTGGATTTTACTGGAAGATATAAAAATGTTCATGTTGTAGAAAATCTTTTTCTGAAAATTTTGATATATTATATGCCTATATAATATTTTTAGTTATTTCGTTTTTTTTAATTGTCTGGAATGTTAAAAAAAATCCTTTCCGCCGAACTAGGCCGGCCCAGCCAACCGGCCAGGCCACGGCCCAGCCCAGCCGCCTCCCTCCACCCGAGCGGGAGACCGCCGCCGCCACGACTGCCGCCACCGACCTCGGCGTCCGTGCCGAGGCAGGGCACCTCTGCCCCTTGCCCAAGGCGCTCCGCCTCCTTTTATAGCGCCGCTCGGACCCCCCTCTCTCCTCCTCGCCGTTTTTCGCGCCGCCGCCTCCTCCCGCAGCTGCCGCCGCCGTGGTCAACCGCCGCCGCCGCCGCTCGCAGCTGCTGCGCCGCTGCCTTGCCGCGCCACCGCTTGCTGCTCGCCTCCGCCGCAGCCGCGCCTCGCCTAGCCCCTCGCCGCCCCGCGTAGCTGCTGCCTCCGCCGCCCTGCGCCGCTGCCGCCACTGCGCCAAAGCGCGCTGCCCTCGCCGGAGTCGCGCCGACTCGCCGGACTCGATCCGCCGCCGAAAACCGCTGGTTTTCGATGAAAACCCAACCGGTATAAACCGCGAACCTCTCCGGTTTATTTTTTTATTTCGTTTCCGGTTTTATTCAGAAAACCTAGATCTCTTTTTTTAGGTTTAGTTATATAGCGAACGCTCGCTAGTTTAGGGTTTGTAGCGAACGGTTTTCGTTCGTTAGCGTTCGGTAACGAACGTCCGCTATTTAGTCTTTTTCTTTTTATTTTTAGTTTTCTGCCAGGGACCCGTTTGTGAATATTTTATTTACAGATTAGTCCCTGAATTTTTCTAACGATCATAACTTTTTACTCGTTAGTCCAAATCCAACGAAACCAACGCCCACGTCTTCGTTATGATCCCCTCTATCCTTTAATCCAACTCAAACATGTTTTTGAAAAGTTTAAAAATTTGAATTAGATCAGTTTTGAATTCAAACTCGTTTGTTCATAACTTGAGTTTCGTAGCTCCGTTTGAGTTGATTCTTTTTGCAAATCGAAGCACTTGACCTAAACATTCTAATAAGGCCAAATTCATATAATTTTGGTACTGTTAGAAATTGTTTTATGTTGCAAGAGTTATTTGCTTGGTTTCGATGTTTTCCGATTTGTTTTCTTCGTTCTTCCCGATCTTTTGAGTGATTGCTTATGTGTGGTTACTATTGCTTTCTTACGATAGATTGACCGGAGTGTGATGAGTAGATCTATCAAGAGTTTTGAGTGCGAATCATCTTCATCAACATTGCAGGCAAGTAAAACTTTGATCATACCTTTTTCTACAACCCAGTTTTATTGCATTAGATCAATCCTCACACATTGCATGATTAGGATCTAATTAAATTGTGGGATGGAATGTAGATGAGGTAGTACCTATTACCTGTTTATTATCAAACCTTTGGGAGTTACTTCTACGTTTGCTTATTATGCCATGCTATGCTAGTAGACGTGGATTGGATGAGTGAAATCCATGACAGATGTGAGATTGATAATTAATGGTTTATCTAAGGTGGCAACCTAAACACACATCTGGGTGGATTGAGGCACCTGGGGTTTCCAGGACTTGCCTGTTTTTCTTTTGGACCGCCACCCAGGCTCAAAGGGATCATGAGATTATTCATACTAGAAACTTCCGTGTGCAGCCACAAGCCATTATGGGCTCTGGCATAGTTGACTAAGTTGTGCTAACTCTTACAGTGGTAGACTAGCAGATGTAGGGGATGTAGGTGGTACGGTCTACCCGATCGTAAGGTGCTAGCGCTTCTGAAAGACTATGTCTCGGTCATCCGTCTTCTCAAACACCATGTAGTGCGAGAAACCAAACGGAGGCGATCGAGTCTTGTGGGGAAAAGTGCGCAAACCTCTGCAGAGGTAATAAACTAATCATGGTTAGCCGTGTCCCCGGTTATGGACATCTTGAGTATCTAGTACCTGGGTTATCATGTGAATCTCAACATGTTACTCTAAAATTAATATTGTTGGGTTTTAATGATGTTACTTAACTGGGATTGAGAATGCTGTCAACCATTCTCAATGTTTAACAACCACCTTGATAGTAATTAATTTTATTCCTTTGTAGTAGGGAAAAATTGGCTTTTCGCAAAAACCTTATAACCATAGAGCTTTCCCACCAGCCAAATATACATGTAGAGATAGCCTTTATTCATCATTCTCTATGGTGTGAATTTGCCAGTACATTCAATGTACTGACCCTCTGTGGCTGCAACGTCTCATGTTGTAGGATTATCTTACGACGAGTAAGTGATACGTTAGGGTTACGATTTCTACACTCAACTTTGCCGTTGGTGTTGATGGGAATCCACAACCTTGTTACTTCCGCTATTTTGGATTTGAGGTAATAGTATTTACGCTACTTTATACATGTGATTTACCTCTGTTATAAATCCTTCGAGTACTGTGTGTGTCAGCATACCGATCCAGGGATGACACTTAAGCACAAAGACTTGATCCATTCGGGTCGGGTCGCTACATAGTGTGATCAAAGCATATGGTTTTATATAGACTTTTGGAGAAGCCTGTATTTACAAGAAAGTGAGTGGGAGCTCTGTAGTATTTCTAATATTCTATGTGGATGACATATTGTTGATTGGAAATGATATAGAATTTCTGGATAGCATAAAGGGATACTTGAATAAGAGTTTTTCAATGAAAGACCTCGGTGAAGTTGCTTATATATTGGGCATCATGATCTATAGAGATAGATCAAGACGCTTAATTGGAATTTCACAAAGCACATACCTTGATAATGTTTTGAAGAAGTTCAAAATGGATCAATCAAAGAAAGGGTTCTTGCCTGTGTTACAAGGTGTCAAGTTGAGTCAGACTCAATGCCCGACCACTGCAGAAGATAGAGAGAAAATGAAAGATGTTCCCTATGCTTCAGCCATAGGCTCTATCATGTATGCAATGTTGTGTACCAAACCTGATGTGTGCCTTGCTATTAGCTTAGCAGGGAGGTACAAAAGTAATCCAGGAGTGGATCACTGGACAGCGGTCAAGAACATCCTGAAATACCTGAAAAGGACTAAGGATATGTTTCTCATTTATGGAGGTGACAAAGAGCTCGTCGTAAATGGTTACATCGATGCAAGCTTTGACACTGATCCGGATGACTCTAAGTCACAAACCGAATACATGTTTTTATTGAACGGTGGAGCTGTCAGTTGGTGCAGTTCTAAGCAATGCATCGTGGCAGGATCTACGTGTGAAGCGGAGTACATAGCTGCTTCGGAAGCAACAAATGAAGGAGTATGGATGAAGGAGTTCATATCCGATCTAGGTGTCATACCTAGTGCATCGGGTCCAATGAAAATCTTTTGTGACAATACTGGTGCAATTGCCTTGGCAAAGGAATCCAGATTTCACAAAAGAACCAAGCACATCAAGAGACACTTCAATTCCATCCGCGATCAAGTCAAGGAGGGAGACATAGAGATTTGCAAGATACATACGGATCTGAATGTTGCAGACCCGTTGACTAAGCCTCTCTCACGAGCAAAACATGATCAGCACCAAGACTCCATGGGTGTTAGAATCATTACTGTGTAATCTAGATTATAGACTCTAGTGCAAGTGGGAGACTGAAGGAAATATGCCCTAGAGGCAATAATAAAGTTGTTATTTATATTTCATTATATCATGATAAATGTTTATTATTCATGCTAGAATTGTATTAACCGGAAACTTAGTACATGTGTGGATATATAGACAAACAGAGTGTCGCTAGTTTGCCTCTACTTGACTAGCTCGTTGAATCAATGATGGTTATGTTTCCTAACCATAGACATGAGTTGTCATTTGATTAACAGGATCACATCATTAGAGAATGATGTGATTGACTTGACCCATCCGTTAGCTTAGCAAGATGATCATTTAATTTGTTGCTATTGCTTTCTCCATAACTATACATGTTCCTATGACTATGAGATCATGCAACTCCCAAATATCGGAGGAACACTTTGTGTGCTACCAAACGTCACAACGTAACTGGGTGATTATAAAGGTGCTCTACAGGTGTCTCCGATGGTGTTTGTTGAGTTGGCATGGATCAAGATTAGGATTTGTCACTCCGATTGTCGGAGAGGTATCTCTGGGCCCTCTCGGTAATGTACATCACTATAAGCCTTGCAAGCAATGTAGATAATGACTTAGTTACATGATGTAGCATTACGGAACGAATAAAGAGACTTGCCAGTAACGAGATTGAACTACGTATTGAGATACCAATGATCGAATCTCGGGCAAGTAACATAGCGATGACAAAGGGAACAACGTATACTGTTATGCGGTTTGACCGATAAAGATCTCCGTAGAATATGTAGGAGCCAATATGAGCATCCAGGTTCCGCTATTGGTTATTGACCGGAGACATGTCTCGGTCATGTCTACATAGTTCTCAAACCCATAGTGTCCACACGCTTAACGTTCCGTGACGATCGGTATTATGAGTTTATGTGTTTTGATGTACCGAAGGTTGTTCGGAGTCCTGGATGTGATCACACACATGAAGAGGAGTCTCTAAATGGTCGAGACATAAATATTGATATATTGGACGGCTATATTCGGACACCGAAAGTGTTCCAGATGGTTTCGGAGAAAACCGGAGTGCCGGAGGGGTTACCGGAACCTCCCAGGGAAGTATTGGGCCTTAGTGGGCCTAAGGGGAGAGAGATGGCAGCAGCCCAGCAGGTGGCGCGCCCCCTCCCATGGGGAGTCCGAATTGGACTAGGGGAGGGGGGCGCGCCCCCTCTTTCCCTCTCCCTCTCCCTCTCTTTCCTTCCCCCTTCCCTCTTCCTAGTTGGACTAGGGAAGGACGAATCCTCTTCCTAGTAGGAAGAGGATTCCTCCTCTCCTTGGGGCGCACCAAGGCTGGCCGACCTCCCCCCTTGCTCCTTTATATACGGGGGCAGGGGGCACCCAAAGACATAGAAGTTGATTGTTCCAAGACGTGTGTGGTGCCCCCCTCCACCATAATCCACCTCGATCATATCGTAGCGGTGCTTAGGCGAAGCCCTGCGTCGGTAGCATCATCATCACCGTCATCACGCCGTCATGCTGACGGAACTCTCCTGTGAAGCTCTGCTGGATCGAAGTTCATGGGACGTCATCGAGCTGAACGTGTGCTGAACTCAGAGGTGCCGTGCGTTCGGTACTTGGATTTGTCGGGTCGTGAAGACGTACGACTACATCAACCACGTTCTCTTAATGCTTCCGCTTACGGTGTACGAGGGTACATGGACGCTACTCTCCCCTCTTGTTGCTATGCATCACCATGACCTTGCGTGTGCGTAGGATTTTTTTTAAATTACTACGTTCCCCAACAACTATCTCCCGTTCGTCATCAAACATCCATTGTTACCTCTTGGAACCACGAACCTTCTAGTGAGTTGTTCTAGTTTGTGAGGGGTGTGTGTCCAAACTTTCGTCAAACAGGCCAATTTTCTTACCACATCATGTTGGTGGCATGACATTAAATCAACCAAGGTTTCATGTTTTTCTGATCATTTTTTTAATTTTTTGGAATTAAAATGCCATGTCACTCCATCCATACGTATGCATGTGTCCATGTCGTGAGACCAATATTTTTGAAAATTCCTTCTAATTTATAGCACATGGAATTAACTTGCACACAAGTACACAGATATGATTTTTCAAACCGTTTTGGTTAGGCGTTGCATGTAGATGTAGTTCAAATTTGAATTACGGTCCTTAAATGGCTAGAAAATCACTTAAATTTTTTAAAAGGTCAAATGACCCCTAGAATTTTCAAAAAAATCACATTACAGTTGTAATAGTGCACGTTATACATAGAAAAAAATTGAAGGCCGTAAGAGGAAGTTATCTCCCGTTCGTCATCAAACATGCATTGTTCCCTCTCGGAACCACAAACCTTCTAGTGAGTTGCTCCGGTTTGTGAGGGGTGTGTGTCCAAACTTTTGTCAAACATGCCAATTTTTTTACCACATCATCTTGGTGGCATGACATTACATCAACCAAGGTTTCATGTATTTTTGATATTTTTTAATTTTTTTTGGAATTAAAATGCCATATCACTCCATGCTTAATTGTGTTATAGCCTTGAGACCAATATGTTTGGAAATTCCTTCCAATTTACTGCACATGGAATTAAATCGCAGACAAGTACACAAAATATGAGTTTTCAAACCGTTATGGTTAGCTGTTGCATGTACATGTAGTTCAAATTTCAATTGCGGTCATTAAATGGCTAGAAAATCACTTAAATGTCTTAAAAGGTCAAATGACCCCTGAAATTTTCCAAAATTTGACATGATAGATGTATTAGTACTACAAAATTTCTCGTACATTTAAAACACCATCCGTTGCCACTGTACTCCAAATTCGTCTTTCATAGCTAATAAAAAATATCTACAACATCAAACACAGTTGTTTTCGAGGAACCGTTTGCAATGAAAATATCTGGGTCTATTTAAGTCTCCCTCCTTAAGCTTCGCTGGCTCGTCTGCTCCAATGCCGGCAACCCCCGAATCCATGAATCCTGACCCCCATTCCTGCACCCCCTTCTTGCAAAGATGACACTGTGGAAATGCTTTGTGAAGGCCCATACAATGACCACGCCCCCCCCCCAGCACCGCCGCCTACGCCGATAGCGCGGACGCCTACGCTGAGAGTGACGCCGCATCCGCATTGAATGTGGACGCTTCCGCCGAGAGGGCGTCTGCGACAGCCAACAGGGCAGCTGCAGCAGCCGAGACGGCTGCAGTTGCTGTTGCGATGGCGGCTGCAAACGCCAAGAACGCTCGAGCTGCCGTCCGTGCCGCTGATGTCGCCCTGGCCCGGGTCGAGACCATCCACACCAAGATCGAGGATGCACACGCCAAGATATTCCAAGCCACATCAGACTCCAGCATGCAACCCATGTCTGAAAAGGCGGTGCTGGCCATGGAGCACCTGCTTCCTCATGAGATCGCTGAGAGGGAGCTGAAGATGCAAGAGGAGGCGGAGATCGAGGAGCGTCGGGAGGAGGAGTTGCGCGTGGTTGAGGTCGAGGTAGAGAAGAGTCTTTCCATCGAGGAATCGGCGGTGGAGTACCAACACGAGCTCTGGCGCAACCACTACTACGAGTACTACAACCTTGAGGGCGGCACCGAGGACGAGGACAAGGACGAGGATGAGGACGCGGTCGACTTCTGCAGGGGGGACGCGGAGTCCACCGACGGCGGCATGTCGCCAGGACAAGTCATCGACATCTAATCTCACACCGGCGATGCATAGGCCGGCGCGGCAGTGGATTTGTTAAAATTATGCGTACTTAGGCCTTGTTTTTAATGCTGGTCTTTTGTTTAGCAATATTTAGGTCAACTGGCTCCGTTTAATTACTAAAATTGCTCGATGCAGTAAGTGTGGTATGTCTACTGTATGCTCTTTTGTGTGCCCAAATTATCAAGCGATGCTAAATTATGCAATAACGTACGCAGGGAAATTTTCACCAAAATTTGAATTATCAAACTCATCCCATGCGCGTAAAGTAGAAGAATCGTTTGTGATGCACACAATCGTTCAAAGTGAATGGTCCGCCGGCACCGCGCTCAAAGTTTCCCTCCACATTTCCAAAATTTTGGCCTACCGCCAAAATATCTACCCCCGCCCCCTTCTCCCCTTCCCCACACCCTTTTCTCCCCGACCACAAGTCACATTTCCCCTGTTTCCTCCTTCCTTCCTTCCTTCCTTGCTAAGCTATAGCCGCTTCCTCGCTCTCGCCATCTCGCATCCTACCGCCGGGGTCGCCATGGTCTTCTTCAAAGACATCTCCAGGGGTTCCTCCTCCGGCGACTACGATACATCTCTGTCGTATCTATAATTTTTGATTGTTCCATGCCAATATTCTACAACTTTTATATACTTTTGCCAACTTTTTATACTAATTTTGGGACTAACATATTGATCCAGTGCCCAGTGCCAGTTCCTGTTTGTTGCATGTTTTTTGTTTCGCGGTAAACCCATATCAAACGAAGTCCAAACGGGATAAAAACTGACGGATATTTTTTTGTAATATATGTGAATTTTGGAACGTGAAATCAATGCGAGACGATGCCCGAGGGGGCCACGAGGCAGGGGGCGCGCCCTGGGCCCTCGTGGCCACCCCGTAAGGCGGTTGGTGCCCTTCTTTCGCCGCAAGAAAGCCAATATCCGGATAGAGATCATGTTAAAATTTTAGCCCAATCGGAGTTACGAATCTCCATGAATTTAAGAAACAGTGAAAGGGCAGAATCGGGGAACGCAGAAACAGAGAGAAGACAGAGAGACAGATCCAATCTCGGAGCGGCTCTCGCCCCTCTGCCTCCATGGAGGCCACGGACTAGAGGGGAAACCCTTCTCCCACCTACGGAGAAGGTTAAGGAAGAAGAATAATAAGGGGGCTCTCTCCCCCTCGCTTCTGATGGCGCCGGAACGCTGCCGGGGCCATCATCATCACCGCGATCTTCACCAACACATACGCCATCTTCACCAACATCTCCATCACCTCCCCCCCCTCTATCTACAGCGTTCCACTCTCCCGCAACTCTCTGTACCCTCTACTTGAACATGGTGCTTTATGCTTCATATTATTATCCAATGATGTGTTGCCATCCTATAATGTCTGAGTAAATTTTCGTTGTCCTATCGGTGATTGGTGAATTACTATGATTGATTTAATTTGCTTGTGGTTTTATTGTTGTCCTTTGGTGCCCATCATATGAGCGCGCGCATGGATCACACCATAGGGTTAGTTGTATTTTGATAGGACTACGTATTGGAGGGCAAGAGTGACAGAAGCTTCAACCTAGCATAGAAATTGATGCATACGGGATTGAAGGGGGACCAATATATCTTAATACTATGGTTGGGTTTTACCTTAATGAACGTTAGTAGTTGCGGATGCTTGCTAATAGTTCCAATCATAAGTGCACAGAATTCCATGTCAGGGATGACATGCTAGCAGTGGCCTCTCCCACATAAAACTTGCTATCGGTCTAGTAATGTAGTCAATTGCTTAGGGACAATTTCGCAACTCCTACCACCACTTTTCCACACTCGTTATACTAACTTTATTGCTTCTTTACCTAAACAGCCCCTACTTTTTATTTACGTGCACTTTATATTCTTGCAAACCTATCCAAAAACACCTACAAAGTACTTCTAGTTTCATACTTGTTCTAGGTAAAGCGAATGTTAAGTGTGCGTAGAGTTGTATCGGTGGTCGATAGAACTTGAGGAGATATTTGTTCTACCTTTAGCTCCTCGTTGGGTTCGACACTCTTACTTATCGAAAGAGGCTACAATTGATTCCCTATACTTGTGGGTTATCAAGACCTTTTTCTGGCGCATTGCCGGGGAGTTATAGCATGGCGTGAATATTCTCGTGTGTGCTTGTTTGCTTTATCACTAAGTAATTTTTATTCGCTGTTCTTAGTTGTTCTCTATCTTTAGTTATGGATATGGAACACAAAATACCAAAAAAATTAGGTTTACTTGCTACTCATGGAGATGAGGAACCTCCTAAAACCCTCGATGCTCATTATGTGAAAGATATTATGTACTACTTTGATAATACTAAGAAAACCCCATTCAACTTAGTGATGGGAGACACATTGGATCAACGTGAATACTTTAGGGATTATCGCTTGACTCAAAAAGGGAAACTATTATGGGATCAAATTCCTATGTTGCATTGGTATGCTCGGGAACTATGCTTGAGATATGATTACACTTGTTGCTCTAGGATGAAGGCTCCACACCTTCCATTTTCATGCAAATTTAATGTTGATAAAACCTTGGCTTCTTATGCTAATGGTATATATGATTACTATGATGTGGAACAAATAGAAGAATTTGTTGCTTTTATGGGTGCTTATGAAATTGAATCTTTGTTTAAAGAGTGTGAAAAATTTGATGATTTAGATTATAGACCTGAAAATTTAGCTATCCTTGAATATTGCTATGAGAATTATGAATTCAATTCTGATATTGATGATTTTATTGAGAGAGTCTCCGCTGTCCAAGAAGAGACTAATATTTTGCAGGAGTCTATGGAAGAAGAAATTAATGACATTGTGAGCTCATTGGATGAAAAGGATGAGGAGGAGACCGAAGAACAAAAGGAGGAAGAGCGGATTGATCACCCGTGCCCACCTTCTAGTGAGAGTAACTCTTCAACTCATACATTGTTTAATTTCCCTTCGTGCTTACCGAAGGATGAATGCTATGGTGATTGTTATGATCCCATTGATTCTCTTGAAATATCCCTTTTTGATGATGCTTGCTATGCTTGTGGCCAAGATGCCAATATGAATTATGCTTATTGAGATGAACTTTCTATAGTTCCTTATGTTAAACATGAAATTTTTGCTATTGCACCCACGCATGATAGTCATATTATCTTTTTGAATTCTGCCAACTACACTGTATCGGAGAAGTTTACCCTTATTAAGGATTATATTGATGGGTTGCCTTTTACCATTGCACATGATGATTTTGATAGATATAATATGCATGTGCTTTATGCTCCTACTTGCAATTATTATGAGAGAGGAAATATATCTCCACCTCTCTATGTTTCCAACATGGTAAAATTGCAAGAAACTGTTTATACTATGCATTGGCCTTTACTATGTGTGCATGAATTGTTCTTTTATGACATGCCGATGCATAGGAAGAGAGTTAGACTTCTTCACTACTTGATATATGTTACTTTGTGCTCACTACTAAATTACAAATCATTGTTGATTCAAATTGGCTTTGATATACCTTGGGATCCGGGTGGATCCATTACTTGAGCACTATATGCCTAGCTTAATGGCTTTAAAGAAAGCGCGGCCAGGGAGACAAGCTGGAAGTTTTAGAGAGTCATTTATTTATGTTGTGTGCTTTTATAAGGTTTAAAAATAAAAATAATGTGCCAAGATTTGCCTTTCAGATGTTTACGTTGCTTGTTGGTTTGTACGGTGCAGGACAGAAACTTTGGCTGTAGTGCGCGATTTTACATTTTTTTACTGGAACGTCAAACGGTTCTAAAACTTTTTTCACTGTCTTTCTATATAAATTTTTTATTTTCCCTAATTTTGGTAGAATTTTTGGAGTAACTGAGGTATGGTGAATGTTCAGATTATTACAGACTGTCCTGTTTAAGACAGATTCTGTTTTTGATGCATAGTTTGCTCGTTTTGATGAAACTATCGATTTATATCAGTGAATTAAGCCATGGAAAAGTTATATTACAGTAGCTACAATGCAAAAACAAAATATGAATTGGTTTTCAACAGTACTTAAAGTAGTGATCTGCTTTATTATACTAACGGATCTTACCAAGTTTTCTGTTGAAGTTTTGTGTGGATGATGTGTTCGAAGATCGAGGAAGTCTTGATGTGAGGAGAAGGAGGAGATGCAAGAGCTCAAGCTTGGGGATGCCCAAGGCACCCCAAGTAAATATTCAAGGATACTCAAGCGTCTAAGCTTGGGGATACCCCGGAAGGCATCCCATCTTTCTTAACAAGTATCGGTATGTTTTCGGATTCGTTTCGTTCATGCGATATGTGCAAATCTTGGAGCGTCTTTTGCATTTAGTTTTAAATTTTATTTTATGCACCATGCTGGTATGAGATAGTCCTTGGTTTATTTATAGAATGCTCTTTGCACTTCACTTAAATCTTTTGAGTATGGATTTATAGAATGCTTCATGTGCTTCACTTATATCTATTTAGAGAGATGACAGGAATTGGTCATTCACATGGTTAGTCATAAAATCCTACATAAAACTTGTAGATCACTAAATATGATATGTTTGATTCCTTGCAATAGTTTTGCAATATAAAGATGGTGATATTAGAGTCATGCTAGTGGCTAGTGTGGATTGTAGAAATACTTGTGTTGAAGTTTGTGATTCCTGTAGCATGCACATATGGTGAACCGTTATGTGATGAAGTCGGAGCATGATTTATTTATTGATTGTCTTCCTTATGAGTGGCGGTCGGGGACGAGCGATGGTCTTTTCCTACCAATCTATCCCCCTAGGAGCATGCGCGTAGTACTTTGTTTCGATTACTAATAGACTTTTGCAATAAGTATGTGAGTTCTTTATGACTAATGTTGAGTCTATGTATTATACGCACTCTCACCCTTCCATCATTCCTAGCCTCTTTGGTACCATGCATTGTCCTTTCTCACCTCGAGAGTTGGTGCAAACTTCGCTGGTGCATCCAAACCCCATGATACGATATGCTCTATCACACATAAGCCTCCTTATATCTTCCTCAAAACAGCCACCGTACCTACCTATTATGGCATTTCCATAGCCATTCCGAGATATATTGCCATGAAACTTCCATCATCATCATATACATGACTTGAGCATTCATTGTCATATTTCTTTGCATGATCGTAAGATAGCTAGCATGATATTTTCATGGCTTGTCCGTTTTTTGATATCTTTGCTATGCTAGAGCATCGCACATCCTGGTACACTGCCAGAGGCATTCATATAGAGTCATATTTTGTTCTAGTATCAAGTTGTAAGTAAATAAAAGTGTGATGATCATCATTATTAGAACATTGTCCCATGTGAGGCTATCAAAATAAAAGAGGCCAAAGAAGCCCAAATAAAAAAAGAGGCCAAAGAAGCCCACCAAAAAACAAAAAAAAAGATAAAAAGAGAGAAGGGGCAATGTTACTATCCTTTTACCACACTTGTGCTTTAGAGTAGCGCCATGTTCTTCATATAGAGAGTCTCTTGAGTTATCACTTCCATATACTAGTGGGAATTTTCATTATAGAACTTGGCTTGTATATTCCGATGATGGGCTTCCTCAAATGCCCGAGGTCTTCATGAGCAAGCAAGTTGGATGCACACCCACTTAGTTTTCAATTTGAGATTTCATACACTTATAGCTCTTAGTGCATCCGTTGCATGGCAATCCCTACTCCTCACATTGACATCAATTGATGGGCATCTCCATAGCCCATTGATTAGCCGCGTCGATGTGAGACTTTCTTCCTTTTTGTTTTCTCCACACAACCTCCACCATCATATTCTATTCCACCTATAGTGATATATCCATGGATCACGCTCATGTATTGCGTGAAAGTTGAAAAGGTTTGAGAAAGTCAAAAGTATGAAACAATTGCTTGGCTTGTCATCGGGGTTGTACATGATTTCAATATTTTGTGTGGTGAAGATGGAGTATAGCCAGACCATATGATTTTGCAGGGATAACTTTCTTTGGCCATGTTATTTTGAAAAGACATGATTGCTTTATTAGTATGCTTGAAGTATTATTGTCTTAATGTCAAATGATAGACTATTGCTTTGAATCACTCGTGTCTTAATATTCATGCCATGATTAGATTACATGATCAAGATTACGCTAGGTAGCATTCCACATCAAAAATTATCTTTTTATCATTTACCTACTCAGGGACGAGTAGGAATTAAGCTTGGGGATGCTGATATGTCTCCGTCATATCTATAATCTTTGATTGTTCCATACCAATATTCTACAACTTTTATATACTTTTGGCAACTTTTTATACTATTTTTGGGACTAACATATTGATCCAGTGCCCAGTGCCAGTTCCTATTTGTTGAATGTTTTTTGTTTCGCAGTATTTCCATATCAAATGGAGTCCAAACGGGATAAAAACTGTCGGAGATTTTTTTGGAATATATGTCAATTTTGGGAAGTGAAATCAACGCGAGACGATGCCTGAGGGGGCCACGAGGCAGGGGTCACGCCTTGGGCCCTCGTGGCCACCCCCTAAGGCGGTTGGTGCCCTTCTTTCGCCGCAATAAAGCTAATATCCGGATAGAGATCGTGTTAAAATTTCAGCCCAATCGGAGTTACGGATCTCCGGGACGTTAAGAAACGGTGAAAGGGCAGAATGAGGGAACGCAGAAACAGAGAGAGACAGAGAGACAGATCCAATCTCGGAGGGGCTCTCGCCCCTCCACCTCCATGGAGGCCATGGACCAGAGGGGAAACCCTTCTCCCACCTAGGGAGAAGGTCAAGGAATAATAAGAAGAAGGGGGCTCTCTCCCCTTCGCTTCCGGTGGCGCCGGAACGCCTCCGGGCCATCATCATCACCGTGATCTTCACAAACACCTACGCCATCTTCACCAACATCTCCATCACCTTCCCCCCTCTATCTATAGCGGTCCACTCTCCCGCAACCCGTTGTAACCTCTACTTGAACATGGTGCTTTATTCTTCATATTATTATCCAATGATGTGTTGCCATCCTATGATGTCTGAGTGGATTTTCGTTGTCCTACTGGTGATTGGTGAATTACTATGATTGATTTAATTTGCTTGTGGTTATGTTGCTATCCTTTGGTGCCCATCATATGAGTGCGCGCGTGGATCACACCATAGGGTTAGTTGTATGTTGATAGGACTATGTATTGGAGGGCAAGAGTGACAGAAGCTTCAACCTAGCATAGAAATTGATGCCTACAGGATTGAAGGGGGACCAATATATCTTAATGCTATGGTTGGGTTTTACCTTAATGAATCTTAGTAGTTGCAGATGCTTGCTAATAGTTCCAATAATAAGTGCATAGAATTCCAAGTCAGGGATGACATGCTAGCAGTGGCCTCTCCCACATAAAACTTGCTATCGGTCTAGTAAAGTAGTCAATTGCTTAGGGACAATTTCGCAGCTCCTACCACAACTTTTCCACACTCGCTATACTAGCTTTATTGCTTCTTTACCTAAACAGCCCCTACTTTTTATTTATGTGCACTTTATATTCTTGCAAACCTATCCAAAAACACCTACAAAGTACTTCTAGTTTCATACTTGTTCTAGGTAAAGCGAACGTTAAGCGTGCGTAGAGTTGTATCGGTGGTCGATAGAACTTGAGGGAATATTTGTTCTACCTTTAGCTCCTCATTGGGTTCGACACTCTTACTTATCGAAAGAGGCTACAATTGATCCCCTATACTTGTGGGTTATCAGACTACTCCTTCACCACCCGGGTATGCCTCTCTTCTCTCTCTCGGGCTATGACTTGGGATGAAGGATTTTTACCCGGCGGTCGATTTGAGTCATTTCTTCTTCTTGTAGCTCCCTAAGACCATCAGTGGCAACGAATGGAGTGGGGTGTCTAAAGATCTATCTGCTCGTTGTCACCATCAATCTCCATGCGTGAAGCTAGTTGAGTTTGATTCTGTGGACAGTGGGAGGAAGTTTCTGGCATGTGCAGAGATGGTTAGACCCTCTTTCGTTGTTACAAATCATTTTTTAGATGTGATTCAGACACTGTCACGGTCCCAACCCATTCATACCACACCTTCAACCAAACGCATCCTAAGACAGTGTCACAGTTTGTACCTAGTATCTTAAATTGTTGCCATCTCATCAGCGGTGCCATTAGAAAATTATTTGGCACCACTTCAGAAGTTTGTGCAGCCAACTTTGGTCCACACATCCGAGCAGCCAAGATACTAAATCTTTATGGCATGAAGGAACTGGGCATCGGAGCAACTACGTGCTCCGGAGTCCGGTTCCCTCATTTTTTTTCCGTTGCATCAGCTCGCCAGTGTAGGGCACCGGTGCGAGATGTAGCAACAGTTGTCTTTACCCCAGTTTTGGCATACATAGTGGACGGCCTTAGTGCTATTAGTTATATGTTACTAAATTTGTGCATGTACACACCTGTTAATATCAATTTGCTGTCATCCAAATACTGTCACTATGTTGTTGCAGTTATTTTTACCTTCCTCATAAAATGTTCAATTTGTTATTTATTGTACATGAGTAAGAACTTGTAGCGTCGTTGTAGTTAATTATAGCTTCTGATGTTCCAGAATTTGGTTGTTGTCTCAGTACCAATTATTTCATTTGCACATTGATCTTTTTGAGAAGATATGTCATAATTAACATGTTTCTTTAGTTTTTCAAAATAAGCATTGGTGATTTTCTATGTTGCTATAAACCCATTTTCCCTACAATTGTTACTGATCTAGTTTTAAATAATATAGGATGAACGGAAGTGTTCTTACTTGGAGTGGGTTGATCAAGAGTGGCCACAGTCTTTGAAGATCTGCCTAGCGAAGCTCTGGAGCTTGTATGAGGAAGAGAACATATGTAGGCTTAGAGAAAGTGTTGTCAACGCTGAAGCATATTTCAAGATGCGGGATAAAAAGTGGAAGGTGGAGAATGAGCTCAGATTTTTAAATCATACTTTGCTAAGATGGTGTTGGCGAAGGAGGAGAAAATTTCCCAGTTGGCCCGTGCAAAATGGGTCCTTACTGAACTGAAAGCAGAGGTGGATAAGACGAGCCTGGATGATCTCGATTAGGGAAATGAATATATTGTTCTTATGAAGTTGAACTAGCCATATGTTGTACTATGATGTTTTCATGTAGCTATCGTACTGTGATGTTATAATATATTTATGTGCCTGATATGAAATTGGCAAACAGCTGTTCGATATGAAATGTGAATTTGCGTAATTACTAGAATTATTAATTCTAAACTAATAAACCTGCTAAATGTGTCATGGACCTTTGTAAACGGTTCTAGCAGAAAAAGTGCTTGCGATGGATAGCCCAATGCAACACAGTTTTCTTCATCAAATCATGTGTGATATAGTTGATAAAAGAAAACAATTAACCATGGCAAACTATGTGTGATAGTTACACCTTTCACACACGAGCCTACACATAAAACTATGTGGGATGTATGTCCGAACGGAAACGTGTTCCCTGGATTAACTGTGTGGGATGTACATAAGAACGAAACGCATTCCTTGGATTGAGTGTGTGTGATATACATACGAACGGAAATGTTTTTCTGGGATTCACCGTGTGGGATGTACATACCTACGGAAATGATTTTCTCGGATTACTGTGTGGGATGTACATACCTACGGAAATGATTGGGTTTCGATGCCTCACCCGATCGCACACGGCCCCAGCCTGGGTCCCAGGAGGGCCTATCCCCGACGATTTCTGGGTCATGTGCGAAGGACACGCTATCGCACACACTCACTTGGTGACGGTTCCAAATGCCGTCGCGGAAAGGGGTTAGAAACCGTTTGTTTAGGACCGACACGCACCAATGTTATATGTGAAGTCATTACTCTCCATAAGATCAATATGATCTCTTTATTTCTTTTTATTCTTTCTTTTTTCTTTTATTCCGTCAAGATCATAGCAAGATAACCAAGCCCTCTACTCAAGACTAATCTTTATTATATATAGCTCACGGACTCGATTACATAGATAAGGATCAACACAAAAACTCAAAGCTAGATCATACTAAACTTTATTCTACTAGATCAAGATATAAGCAAAAGGATCGAACTAAGAAAAACGGTAAAGATAGAAGTGTGATGGTGATACAATACCGGGGCACCTCCCCCAAGCTTGGCAGTTTCCAAGGGGAGTGCCCATACCCATGTATTTATGTCTCTTTCTTCGGAGGTGGTGATGATGGAGTTGTTGATGATGTAGGCTTGTCGTCCATCTTCCAAGGCATAGGCTGACCATCATAGAAGGATGATCGAGTCTCCGGGATCCTCAAATATGCAGCCAAACTCATCCTCTTGAATCTATATTCATACTCACAGTTTTGGTTTTGCAGGTCATAGATCTGGGCTTGGAGGTGCTCGATTTTCTCGTGAAGCTTGCAGATGGTCTCTGCAATGTTCTTGGCATCCAGCTTGTGGTTGTTGGTGAACTCCGCGATCATCATGTGGTTGGCGTTGAGTTCGTGTTCCACCATCCCCTGGCACGTGAAAACTTGTTGCTCCATTGCTTCGAGTCTTGTCCCCACACTTTGGGTCCTCCTTGGTCCCTCAACATCATAGATGTGCAGCACCCCCTCACGCATCTCAATGGTTTGAGGGTGTTGCAGCACCTCCGTGAGGTAGGGGTTGATGACCTTCTCGAAAAATTTGTCCTTGGGGTGCTTGAAGACATCATGGTGATCTAGATCTGTCAAAAAAACAGCTCAAAACAAAAGCAGAGGATTTTGTCGTGGTACCATGGTCAAAGCCTTCGGGAGATTATATAATGAATTTTTACCGACCAAAAGAAGTACCGTGCAAGAAAACGGAGTCCGGGGGGCACACGAGGCAGGGGGCGTGCCCAGGGGGTTTAGGGCGCGCCCTCCACCCTCATGGATGCCTCGTGTCCCTTTCAGACTACTTCTTATTTTCCTATTGTTTAAAATATTCCAAAATGGAGAAAAACTGCTACTAGATCTATTTTGGAGTCGGTTTACTTACCGTACCACATACCTATTCCTTTTCGGAGTCTGAAACATTCTGGAAAGTGTACCTTATGTACTCCTCCGGGGTTACGGTGTCAATAACATTGGTTTCAACATTTATGGGATTACCTGAGATATGATGTTTGCTTCTTTGACCGTTCACCACCTTCGAATTTGTGCCTTCGAAGTTGTTGATTTTTATGGCACTGGAATGATAGACCTCCTCGATAACGTAATGACTTTCCCATTTAGAGAGGAGTTTTCCTGCGAAAAATCTTAAACGAGAGTTGTATAACAAAACATAATCACCTACATTAAAATCACGCTTTTGTATCCTTTTTTCATGCCATCTTTTAACTTTTTCTTTAAAAAATTTGGCATTCTCATAGGCCTGGGTTCTATACTCATCAAGTGAGCTAATGTCAAATAGTCTCTTCTCACCGGCAAGTTTCAAATCATAACTGAGCTCTTTAATGGCCCAATATGCCTTATGTTCTAGTTCAAGAGGTAAGTGACATGCTTTTCCATAAACCATTTTATACGGAGACATACCCATAGGATTTTTATATGCAGTTATATAGGCCCATAATGCATCATCAAGTTTCTTGGACCAATTCTTTCTAGATCTATTAACAGTCTTTTGCAAAATTAATTTAATCTCTCTATTACTCAGTTCTACTTGACCACTAGACTGTGGGTGGTATGGAGATGCAATTCTATGATTAACATCATACTTAGCAAGCATTTTACGAAAAGCACCATGAATAAATGTGAACCACCATCAGTCATTAAGTATCTAGGGACTCCAAAACTCAGAAAAATAACTTCTTTAAGCATCTTAATAGAAGTGTTATGATTAGCACTACTAGTTGGAATAGATTCTACCCACTTAGTAATGTAATCAACAGCAACTAAAATATGTGTATACCCATTAGAGGAAGGAAACGGTCCCATATAATCAAAGCCCCAAACATCAAATGGTACGATAACAAGTGAATAGTTCATAGGCATTTCTTGACGCCTACTAATATTACCAATTCTTTGACATTCATCACAAGACAAGACAAACTTACAGGCATCTTTGAAAAGAGTAGGCCAATAAAAATCGGATTGCAATACCTTATGTGTAGTTCTATCTCCAGCGTGGTGTCCTCCATAAGCCTCGGAGTGACACTTGTGTAGGATCTGTTCCTGTTCATGCTCAGGTACACAACGTCTAATAACACCATCTACTCCTTCTTTATAAAGGTGTGGGTCATCCCAGAAGTAATGTCTCAAATCATAGAAAAACTTTTTCTTTTGCTGGTATGTGAAACTAGGTGGTATAAATTTAGCAACAATGTAATTCGCATAATCAGCATACCATGGAGCAGTACGAGAAGCATTTATGACAGCTAATTGTTCATCAGGAAAGCTATCATCAATAGGGAGTGGGTCATCAAGAATATTTTCTAACCTAGACAAGTTGTCTGCAACGGGGTTCTCGGCTCCCTTCCTATCAATAATATGCAAATCAAATTCTTGTAGCAAGAGAACCCATCTAATAAGTATAGGTTTAGCATCTTTCTTTTCCATAAGGTATTTAATAGCAACATGATCAGTGTGAACAGTTACTTTAGAATCAACAATATAAGGTCTGAACTTATCACAGGCAAATACAACAACTAAAAAAATATTTTTCAGTAGTAGCATAATTTCTTTGGGCACTGTTTAGAGTTTTACTTGAAGGAAATATGCCCTAGAGGCAATAATAAAGTTGTTATTTATATTTCCTTATATCATGATAAATGTTTATTATTCATGCTAGACTTGTATTAACCGAAAACTTAGTACATGTGTGAATACATAGACAAACAGGGTGTCACTAGTATGCCTCTACTTGACTAGCTCGTTAATCAAAGATGGTTAAGTTTCCTAGCCATAGACATGAGTTGTCATTTGATGAACGGGATCACATCATTAGAGAATGATGTGATTGACTTGACCCATCCGTTACCTTAGCACTACGATCATTTAGTTTATTGCTATTGCTTTCTCCATAACTTATACATGTTCCTATGACTATGAGATTATGCAACTCCCGAATACCGGAGGAACACTTAGTGTGCTATCAAACATCACAATGTAACTGGGTGATTATAAAGATGCTCTACAGGTGTCTCCGATGGTGTTCGTTGAGTTGGCATAGATCGAGATTAGGATTTGTCACTCTGATTGTCGGAGAGGTATCTTCGGGCCCTCTTGGTAATTCACACCACTATAAGCCTAGCAAGCAATGTGACTAATAAGTTAGTTGCGGGATGTTTCATTACGGAACGAGTAAAGAGACTTGCCAGTAACAAGATTGAACTAGGTATGATGATACCGACGATCGAATCTCGGGCAAGTAACATGCCGATGAGAAAAGGAATAACGTATGTTGTTATGCGGTTTGACCGATAAAGATCTTCGTAGAATATGTAGGAACCAATATGAGCATCCAGGTTCCTCTATTGGTTATTGACCGGAGATGAGTCTCGGTCATGTCTACGTAGTTCTCGAACCCGTAGGGTCTGCACACTTAACGTTCGGTGACGATTGGTATATGAGTTTATGTGTTTTGATGTACCAAAGGTAGTTCGGAGTCCCATATGTGATCACGGACATGACGAGGAGTCTCGAAATGGTCGAGACATGAAGATTGATATATTGGAAGGTTATGTTTGGACACTGGAATGGTTTCGAATGAGTTCGGGCATATACCGGAGTACCAGGGGGTTATCGGAACCCCCGGGGGCTTAATGGGCCTACATGGGCTTTAGTGGGAGAGAGAGGAGGTGGCCAAGAGGTGGGGGCGTGCCCCCGCAAGCCCAATCCGAATTGGGAGGGGGGCCGCCCCCCTTTCCTTCCTCTCCTCTTCCCCTTCATTCCCCCTCCTATTAGGACTAGGAAAGGGGGGAACCTACTCCTAGTAGGAGTAGGAATCCCCCCTTAGGGGCACACCATGAGGCCGGCTGGCCCCCTCCTCCCCTACTTTATATATAGGGGAGGGGGCACCCCATAGACACACAAGTTGACAATTGTTTTAGCCGTGTGCGGTGCCCCCTCCACAGATACACACCTCGGTCATATCATCGTAGTGCTTAGGCGAAGCCCTGCGCCGGTAACTTCATCATCACCGTCAACACGCCATCATGCTGACGAAACTCTCCCTCGGCCTCAACTGGATCAAGTGTACGAGGGACGTCACCGAGCTGAACGTGTGCAGATCATGGAGGTGCCATGCATTTGGTACTTGATCGGTTGGATCATGAAGATGTTCGACTACATCAACCGCGTTTATTAACGCTTCCGCTTTCGGTCTACAAGGGTACGTAGACATACTCTCCCCTCTCGTTGCTATGCATCCCTAGATAGATCTTGCGTGATCATAGGAAATTTTTTGAAATACAACGTTCCCCAACAGTGGCATCCGAGCCAGGTCTATGCATAGATGTTATATGCACGAGTAGAACACAAAGGAGTTGTGGGCCTGGGTATATACATATTGCTTGCCGTCACTAGTTGTTTCTTGATTCGGCGGTATTGTTGGATGAAGCGGCCCGGACCGACATTACATGACCGCGTTTATGAGACTGGTTCTACCGACGTGCTTTGCACACAGGTGGCTAGCGGGTGTCAGTTTCTCCAACTTTAGTTGAATTGGATGCAATGAACAGGGTTCTTTCTGAAGATCAAAAAGCAATCACTATATTGCGTTGTGGTTTTTGATGCGTAGGTAAGAAAGGTTCTTGCTAAGCCCATAGAAGCCAGGTAAAACTTGCAACAACAAAGTAGAGGACGTCTAACTTGTTTTTGCAGGGCATGTTGTGATGTGATATGGTCAAGATGTGATTATATAAATTGTTGTATGAGATGATCATGTTTTGTAACACAGTTATCGGCAACTGGTAGGAGCCATATGGTTGTCGCATTATTGTATGAAATGCAATCACCATGTAATTGCTTTACTTTATCACTAAGCGGTAGTGATAGTCGTAGAAGCAATAGTTGTCGAGACGGCAATGATGCTACGATGGAGATCAAGGTGTCAAGCCGGTGACGATGGTGATCATGACGGTGCTTTGGAGATGGAGATCAAAGGCACAAGATGATGATCGCCATATCATATCACTTATATTGATTGCATGTGATGTTTATCCTTTATGCATCTTATTTTGCTTAGTACGGCGGTAGCATTATAAGATGATCTCTCACTAAATTTCAAGGTATAAGTGTTCTCCCCGAGTGTGCACCGTTGCTACAGTTCGTCGTGCCGAGACACCACGTGATGATCGGGTGTGATAAGCTTTATGTTCACATACAACGGGTGCAAGACAGTTTTGCACACGTAGAATACTCGGGTTAAACTTGACGAGCCTAGCATATGCAGATATGGCCTCGGAACACTGAGACCGAAAGGTCGAGCGTGAATCATATAGTAGATATGATCAACATAGTGATGTTCACCATTGAAAACTACTCCATCTCACGTGATGATCAGACATGGTTTAGTTGATGTGGATCACGTGATCACTTAGATGATTAGAGGGATGTCTATCTAAGTGGGAGTTCTTAAGTAATATGATTAATTGAACTTTTATTTATCATGAACTTAGTACCTGATAGTATTTTGCATGTCTATGTTGTTGTAGATATCTGGCACGTGTTGTTGTTCCATTGAATTTTAATGCGTTCCTAGAGAAAGCTAAGTTGAAAGATGATGGTAGCAACTACATGGACTGGGTCCGCAACTTGAGGATTATCCTCATTGCTGCACAGAAGAATTACATCCTGGAAGCACCGCTAGGTGCCAAACCCGCTGCAGGAGCAACGCCAGATGTTATGAACACCTGGCAGAGCAAAGCTGATGACTACTCGATAGTTCAGTGTGCCATTCTTTACGGCTTAGAACCGGGGCTTCAACAATGTTTTGAACGTCATGGGGCATATGAGATGTTCCAGGAATTGAAGTTAATATTTCAAGCAAATGCCTGGATTAAGAGGTATGAAGTCTCCAATAAGTTCTACAGCTGCAAAATGGAGGAGAATAGTTATGTCAGTGAACACATACTCAGAATGTCTGGGTACCACAATCACTTGACTTAGCTGGGAGTTTATCTTGTGGTTGATAGTGTCATTGACAGAGTTCTTCAATCACTGCCACCAAGCTACAAAAGCTTCATGATGAACTATAATATGCAAGGGATGGATAAGACAATTCCCGAGCTCTTCGCGATGCTAAAGGCTGTGGAGGTAGAAATCAAGAAGGAGCATAAAGTGTTGATGGTCAACAAGACCACCAGTTTCAAGAAGAAGGGCAAAGGGAAGAAGGGGAACTTCAAGAAGAACAGCAAGCAAGTTGTTGCTCAAGTGAAGAAGCCCAAGTCTGGACCTAAGCCTGAGACCGAGTGCTTCTACTGCAAAGGTACTGGTCACTGGAAACGGAACTGCCCCAAGTATTTGGCGGATAAGAAGGATGGCAAAGTGAAAGGTATATTTGATATACATGTTATTGATGTGTACCTTACTAATACTCGCAGTAGTGCTTGTGTATTTGATATTGGTTCTGTTTGACCAATAAATATCTTCGTAGAATATGTAGGAACCAATATGAGCATCCAGGTTCCGCTATTGGTTATTGACCGAAGATGAATCTCTCGGTCATGTTTACATAGTTCTCGAACCCGTAGGGTCCGCACGCTTAACGTTCGATGACGATCGGTATTATGAGTTTATGTGTTTTGATGTACCGAAGGTAGTTCAGAGTCCCGGATGTGATCGCGGACATGACAAGGAGTCTCGAAATGGTCGAGACATGAGGATTGATATATTGGAAGGTTATGTTTGGACACCAAAATGGTTTCGAATGAGTTCGGGCATATACCGGAGTACCAGGGGTTACCGGAACCCCCGGGGGCTTAATGGGCCTACATGGGCTCTAGTGGGAAAGAGAGGAGGTGGCCAAGAGGTGGGGGCGCGCCCCCTGATAACCCACAAGTATAGGGGATCAATTGTAGCCTCTTTCGATAAGTAAGAGTGTCGAACCCAACGAGGAGCTAAAGGTAGAACAAATATTCCCTCAAGTTTTATCAACCACTGATACAACTCTACCCATGCTTGACGTTCGCTTTACCTGGAACAAGTATAAAACTAGAAGTACTTTGTATGTGTAATGGGATAGGTTTGCAAGAATATAAAGAGCGCGTAAATAAAAAATAGGGGCTTTTTTAGGTAAAGTAGCAATAACGTTAGTTTAGCGAGTGTGGAAAAGAGGTGGTAGGAGTTGCAAAATTATCCCTAAGCGATTGACTACTTTACTAGACCGATAGCAAGTTTTATGTGGGAGAGGCCACTGCTAGCATGTCATCCCTGACATGGAATTCTGTGCACTTATGATTGGAACTATTAGCAAGCATCCGCAACTACTAACGTTCATTAAGGTAAAACCCAACCATAGCATCAAGATATATTGGTCCCCCTTCAATCCCGTATGCATCAATTTCTATGCTAGGTTGAAGCTTCTATCACTCTTGCCCTCCAATACATAGTCCCATCAACATACAACTAACCCCATGGTGTGATCCACGCGCGCACTCATATGATGGGCACCAAAGGACAGCAACATAACCACAAGCAAATTAAACCAATCATAGCAATTCACCAATTACCAATAGGACAACAAAAATCTACTCAGACATCATAGGATGGCAACACATCATTGGATAATAATATGAAGCATAAAGCACCATGTTAAAGTAGAGGGTATAGCGGGTTGCGGGGGAGTGGACCGTTGTAGATAGATGGGGGAAGGTGATGAAGATGTTGGTGAAGATGACGGAGGTGTTGGTGTAGATTGCCGTCACATGATGATGGCCCTGGCGGCGTTCTGGCGCCATTGGGAGAGAGGGGGAGAGGGCGCCCCTCCTTCTTCTTCTTCCTTGACCTTCCCCCTAGATGGGAGAAGGGTTTACCCCATGGTCCATGGCTTCCATGGCGGCGGAGGGGTGAGAGCCCCTCTGAGATTGGATCTGTCTCTCTGTTTCTGCGTTCCAGATTCTGGCCTTTCACCGTTTCTTATATTTCCGGAGATCCGTAACTCCGATTTGGCTGAAATTTTAACACGATTTGTATCCAGATATTGGCTTTCTTGCTGCGAAAGAAGGGTACCAACTGCCTTACGGGGTGGCCATGAGGGTCAGGGGCGCGCCCACCCCCATGGGCATCGTCTCGCGTTGATTCTTCTTCCCAAAAATCACATATATTCCAAAAAAATCTCCGTAAGTTTTTATCCCGTTTGGACTCCGTTTGATATGTATTTTCTGGGAAACAAAAAACATGCAACAAATAGGAACTGGCACTGAGCACTGGATCAATATGTTAGTCCCAAAAATAGTATAAAAAGTTGCCAAAAGTATATGAAAGTTGTATAATATTGGCATGGAACAATCAAAAATTATAGATACTACGGAGACGTATCAGCATCCCCAAGCTTAATTCCTGCTCGTCCTCGAGTAGGTAAATGATAAAAAATAATAATTTTTGATGTTGAATGCTACCTAGCATAATCTTGATCATGTAATCTAATCATGGCATGAATATTAAGACACGAGTGATTCAAAGCAATAGTCTATCATTTGACATTAAGACAATAATACTTCAAGCATACTAATAAAGCAATCGTGTCTTTTCAAAATAACATGGCCAAAGAAAGTTATCCCTACAAAATCATATGGTCTAGCTATGCTCCATCTTCACCACACAAAGTATTCAAATCATGCACAACCCCGATGACAAGACAAGCAATTGTTTCATACTTTTGATGTTCTCAAACCTTTTCAACTTTCACGCAATACATGAGTGTGAGCCATGGATATATCACTATAGGTGGAATAGAATATGATGGCAGAGGTTGTGTGGAGAAGACAAAAAGGAAGAAAGTCTCACATCAACGCGGTTAATCAATGGGCTATGGAGATTCCCATCAATTGATGTCAATGTGAGGAGTAGGGATTGCCATGCAAAGGATGCACTAGAGCTATAAGTGTATGAAAGCTCAAACTGAAAACTAAGTGGGTGTGCATCCAACTTGCTTGCTCATGAAGACCTCGGGCATTTGAGGACAGCCATCATCGCAATATACAAGTTCTATAATGAAAAATCCCACTAGTATATGAAAGTGACAACGTAGGAGACTCTCTCTATGAAGAACATGGTGCTACCTTGAAGCACAAGTGTGGTAAAACGATAGTAACATTGTCCCTTCTCTCTTTTCTCTCATTTTTTTGTTTTTTTGGTGGGCTTCTTTGGCCTCTTTTATTTTTTGTAAAGTCCGGAGACTCATCCCAACTTGTGAGGGAATCATAGCTTCCATCATCCTTTCCTCACATGGGACAATGCTCTAATAATGATGATCATCACACTTTTATTTACTTACAACTCAATATTACAACTCGATACTAGAACAAAATATGACTCTATATGAACACCTCCGGCGGTGTACCGGGATGTGCAATGATCTAGCATAGCAATGAAATCAAAAAACAGACAAGCCATGGAAACATCGTGCTAGCTATTTTACGATCATGCAAAGCAATATGACAATAAACGCTTAAGTCATGTATATGATGATGATGGAAGTTGCATGGCAATATATCTTGGAATGGCTATGGAAATGCCATGATAGGTAGGTATGGTGGTTTTTTTGAGGAAGATATAAGGAGGTGTGATAGAGCATATCATATCATGGGGTTTGGATGCACCGGCGAAGTTTGCACCAACTCTCAAGGTGAGAAAGGGCAATGCACGGTACCAAAGAGGCTAGCAATGATGGAAGGGTGAGAGTGCGTATAATCCATGGACTCAACATTAGTCATAAAGAACTCACATACTTATTGCAAAAATCTATTAGTCATCGAAACAAAGTACTACGCGCATGCTCCTAGGGAGATAGATTGGTAGGAAAAGAGCATCGCTCGTCCCCGACCGCCACTCATAAGGAAGACAATCAATAAATACCTCATGCCCCAACTTCGTTACATAACGGTTCACCATACGTGCATGCTACGGGAATCACAAACTTCAACACAAGTATTTCTACAATCCACAACTACCCACTAGCATGACTCTAATATCACCATCTTTATATCGCAAAACTATTGCAAGGAATCGAACATATCATATTCAGTGATCTACAAGTTTTATGTAGGATTTAATGACTAACCATGTGAATGACCAATTCCTGTCATCTCTCTAAATAGATATAAGTGAAGCAAGAGAGTTTTAATTATTTCTACAATAGATATTCCCACACTCTAATAAATATAAGTGAAGCAAAAGAGCATTCTACAAATGGCAGTTTTCTATGTGTAGGGAAACAAGCAATCCAAGCTTCAAATGATATAAGCGAAGCACATGAAGCATTCTATAAAGCCATACTCAAAAGATATCAGTGAAGTGCAAAGTGCATTCTATAAATCGACCATAGACTATCATCATGTTGCATCAAAGAAAAGTGAAAACTAAATGCAAAAGACGCTCCAAGATTTGCACATATCACATGAACGAAACGAAGACGAAAACATACCGATACTTGTTGAAGCAAGACGGGATGCCTTCCGGGGCATCCCCAAGCTTAGAAGCTTGAGTCTCCTTAAATATTTACTTGGGGTGCCTTGCGAATCCCCAAGCTTGAGCTCTTGCCTCTCCTCCTTCTCCTCATATCGAGACCTCCTCGATCTTTGATCACTTCATCCACACAAAACTCAACAGAAAGCTCGGTAAGATCCGTTAGTATAATAAAGCAAATCAGTACTCTAAGTACTGTTTAAAACCAATTCATATTTTGTTTTTGAACTTTAGCTACTGTAATATAACTTTTCTATGGCTTAATCCACTGATAGAAATCGATAGTTTCATCAAAACAAGCAAACAATGCATCAAAAACAGAATCTGTCTTAAACAGAACAGTCTGTAGTAATCTGAACATTCACCATACTTCTCGTACTCCAAAAATTATGAAAAATTAGGAAAAATAAAAAATTTGTATAGAAAGACAGTGCAAAAATTTTCATAACCGTTTGACATCCCAGTAAAAATGTAAAATCGCGCACTACAGCCAAGGTTTCTGTTTTGCACCGCACAAACCAACAAGCAATGTAAACATCCTAAAGGCAAATCTTGGCACATTATTTTTATGATACAATGGATTTGTACAAGGGGATAATTATTTTTGTTGAAATTTTTTTGTAATCAAGGGTCACAAAGTTTCCATGGGCATGAACAAAGTTCAAAGCTAGCTCCCACTTTAACAATGCTCGTCTTTCTTACTTTCGCTTTTCTTTTTGAAAAAGTTTTAGGTTCCCCTATTTATTTATTTTGTTTTTAAACTTTATAAAAGCACACAACAGAAATTAATGACTCTCTAAAACTTCCGGGTTGTCTCCCTAGCAACGCTTTCTTTAAAGCCATTAAGCTAGGCATATAATGCTCAAGTAATGGATCCACCCGGATCCCAAGGTATATCAAAGCCAATTTTAATTAACAATGATTTGTGATTTAGTAGTGAGCACAAAGTAACATATATCAAGCAACAACGAATTCTAACTCTCTTCCTATGCATCGGCATGTCATAAAGAACAATTCATGCACACATAGTAAAGGCCAATGCATAGTATAAATAGTTTCTTGCAATTTTATCATATTGGAAACATGGAGAGGCGGAGATGTAGTTCCTCTCTCATAATAATTGCAAGTAGAAGAAGCAAGCACATGCATATTATATCTATCAAAATCATCATGTGTAGTATTAAAACGCAACCCATCAATATAATCCTAAATAAGGGCAAACTTCTCCGGTATAGTGTAGTCGGGAGAATTCAAAAAGATAATAGGACTATCATGCGTGGGTGCAATAGCAACAATTTCATTTTTAACAAAAGGAACTATAGCAAGTTCATCTCCATAAGAATAATTCATATTGGCATCTTGGCCACAAGCATAGCAAGCATCATCAAAAAGGGATATTTGAAAAGAATCAACAGGATCATAACAATCATCATAGCATTCATCCTTCGGTAAATTCGAAGGGAAATTAAACAATGAATGGGATAAAGAGTTACTCTCATTAGATGGTGGGAACGGGTGATCAATCCGCTCTTCCTCCTTTTGTTCTTCACTCTCCTCCTCATCTTTTTCATCCAATGAGCTCACAATGTCATTAATTTCTTCTTCCATAGACTCCTGCAAAATATTAGTCTCTTCTTGGACAACGAAGGAGTCCTCAACATATGGTTTAATATAGGGATTAGAAGCATAATTATCGTAGCAATATTTAAGTATGGCAAAATTTTCAGATTTGTAGAGAGTAGTATCACACTCTTCAATAAAAGAAGCAATTTCACAAGTACCCCTAAAAGCAAAAAATTCTTCAATTTGTTGAACATCATAGTAATTATAAACACCCTTAGTATACGAAGATACGATTCCATTATCACTAAACTCACATTGTAAGGAAGGTGTTTCTTAGGGTCTTTAGAACAACAAGTACAATCATATATTTCACAAAAATTCCAAGCATAACACTGCAAACGATGAATTTGATCCAGTAAAAGTTTCCCTTTTTCAGATATTCGGTGTCACACATAAGAAGCATGCTCATCTAAAGATTTTCCCTCAACTAAGCTAGTTGGGATTTTAGCCCGAGCACATAGGGATCGAAGATGAACCAAGTAAAAGGCTTCAGTAGTGTGATAGATTTTGAGTGGTTCTTCAACCATTGGTTCAGTAGGTACCACTAATTTTTTTGGTATTTTGTGTTTCCTACCCATAACTAAAGATAGAAAACAAGAGCACAAAATAAAAAATACTTAGTGATAAAGCAAACAAGCACACACGAGAATATTCACCCCACGCTATAACTCCCCGGCAACGGCGCCAGAAAAAGATCTTGATAACCCACAAGTATAGGGGGTCAATTGTAGCTTCTTTCGATAAGTAAGAGTGTCGAACCCAATGAGGAGCTAAAGGTAGAACAAATATTCCCTCAAGTTTTATCGACCACCGGTACAACCCTACACACGCTTGACGCTCGCTTTACCTAGAACAAGTATAAAACTAGAAGTATTTTGTAGGTGTAATGGGATAGGTATGCAAGAATATAAAGAGCACGTAAATAAAAACTGGGGGCTGTTTTAGGTAAAGAAGCAATAAAGTTAGTATAGCAAGTGTGGAAAAGTGGTGGTAGGAGTTGCGAAATTGTCCCTAAGAGATTGACTACTTTACTAGACCGATAGAAAGTTTTATGTGGGAGAGGCCACTACTAGCATGTCATCCCTGACTTGAAATTCTATGCACTTATGATTGGAACTATTAGCAAGCATCCACAACTACTAACATTCATTAAGGTAAAACCCAACCATAGCATTAAGATATATTGCTCCCCTTCAATCCCGTATGCATCAATTTCTATGCTAGGTTGAAGCTTCTGTCACTCTTGCCCTCCAATACATAGTCCCATCAACATACAACTAACCCTATGGTGTGATCCAAGCGCGCGCTCATATGATGAGCACCAAATGACAGCAACATAACCACAAGCAAATTAAACCAATCATAGCAATTCACCAATTACCGATAGGACAACGAAAATCTACTCAGACATCATAGGATGGCAACACATCATTGGATAATAATATGAAGCATAAAGCACCATGTTCAAGTAGAGGGTACAGCGGGTTGCAGGAGAGTGGAATGTTGTAGATAGATGGGGGAAGGTGATGAAGATGTTGGTGAAGATGACGGAGGTGTTGGTGCAGATCGCCGTCACACGATGATGGCCCCGGTGGCGTTCCGGCGCCACCGGGAGAGAGGGGGAGAGGGCCCCTCTCCTTCTCCTTCTTCTTCTTATTCTTCTTCCTTGACCTTCCCCCCTATATGGGAGAAGGGTTTACCCCCTGGTCCATGGATTCCATGGTGGCAGAGGGGCGAGAGTCCCTCCGAGATTGGATCTGTCTCTCTGTCTCTCTTTGTTTCTGCGTTCTAGATTCTGGCCTTTCACCGTTTGTTATATTCCCGGAGACCCGTAACTCCGATTGGGCTGAAATTTTAACACAATTTGTATCCGGATATTGGCTTTCTTGGGGCGAAAGAAGGGCACCATCCGCCTTACGGGTGGCCATGAGGGTCAGGGGCATGCCCACCCCCCTGGGGCATGCCCCTTGCCTCGTGGCCCCCTCGGGCATCGTCCCGCGTTGATTCTTCTTCCCAAAAATCACATATATTCCAAAAAAATCTCCGTAAGTTTTTATCCCGTTTGGACTCCGTTTGATATGGATTTTCTGCGAAACAAAAAACATGCAACAAACAGGAACTAGCACTAGGCACTGGATCAATATGTTAGTCCCAAAAATAGTATAAAAGTTGCCAAAAGTATATGAAAGTTGTATAATATTGGCATGGAACAATCAAAAATTATAGATACGACGGAGTCGTATCAACCCCCAAGCCCAATCCAAATTGGGAGCGGGCGGCCCCCCTTTCCTTCCTCTCCTCTTCCCCTTCCTTCCCCCTCCTATTAGGACTAGGAAAGGGGGGAAACCTACTCCTAGTAGGAGTAGAAATCCCCCCCTTGGGGGCGCACCATGAGGCCGATCGGCTCCCTCCTCCCCTCCTTTCTATACAGGGGAGGGGGCACCCCATAGACACACAAGTTGACAATTGTTTTAGCCATGTGCGGTGCCCCCTCCACAAATACACACCTCGGTCATATCATCATAGTGCTTAGGCGAAGCCCTGCGTCGGTAACTTCATCATCACCGTCAACACGCCGTCGTGCAGATGAAACTCTCCCTCGGCCTCAACTCGATCGAGAGTATGAGGGACGTCACCGAGCTGAATGTGTGCAGATCACGGAGGTGTCGTGCGTTCGATACTTGATCGGTTGGATCATGAAGACGTTTGACTACATCAACTGCGTTTCTTAATGCTTTTGCTTTCGGTCTACGAGGGTACGTAGACATACTCTCCCCTCTCGTTGCTATGCATCCCTAGATAGATCTTGCGTGATCATAGGAATTTTTTTGAAATACTGCATTCCCCAACATTACTAGCATATTGGATAACATTTAATTTCTTATCAACTCTTTGTCCTAGAACAGCACCTACAGCATAATCACTAGCATCACACATAATTTCAAAGGGTAAATTCCAATCAGGTGGTTGAACAATAGGTGCAGAAATCAAGGCTTTCTTAAGTATTTCAAATGCTTCTACACAATCATCATCAAATACAAAAGGAACATCTTTTTGTAAGAGATTAGTCAGAGGCCTAGAAATTTTTGAGAAGTCTTTAATGAACCTCCTATAAAAACCAGCATCACCAAGGAAACTTCTTATACCTTTAATGTCCTTAGGACACGGCATCTTTTTAATAGCATCAACTTTAGATTTATCAACTTCAATACCTCTTTCAAAAAATTTATACCCCAAGACAATACCTTCATTAACCATAAACTGGAACTTCTCCCAATTCAAGACAATATTAGTTTCTTCACATATCTGCAAAACTCGGTCAAGGTTGCTTAAGCAATCATCAAAAGAAGTTCCATACACGGAGAAATAATCCATGAAAATCTCAACAGTCTTTTCACAAAAGTCAGAGAATATAGCAGTCATACATCTTTGAAAGGTAGCAGGTGCATTACATAAACCAAAAGGCATACGTCTATCAGCAAAGGTACCGAAAGGGCAAGTAAAAGTGGTCTTTTCCTGATCCTCTTTTGACACAGGTATTTGAGAGAAACCAGAACAACCGTCTAGAAAGAAAAAATGTGTATGTTTGGATAATCTTTCTAGCATTTGATCAATAAAAGGTAAAGGGTAATGATCCTTTCTAGTAGCTTTATTTAATTTGCGAAAATCAATTGCCATTCTATAACCTGTAACAATTCTTTGTGGGATCAATTCATTTTTATCATTAGGAACAACGGTAATACCTCCCTTCTTAGGGACACAATGGACAAGACTTACCCGCTGACTATCAACAACGGGATAAATTATACCTGCCTCTAGAAGCTTTAGTATTTCATTTCTTACCACTGCTTTCATCTTAGCATTTAACCATCATTGGTGATCAACAACCGGTTTAGCGTCTTTCTCCAATTTTATTTTGTGCTGGCATAGATTGGGAATAATGCCCTTAAGATCATCAAGAGTATATCCAATAGCAGCACGGTGCTTCTTCAGAGTTTTCAATAATTTCTCTTCTTCCTGCTCTGAAAGGTTAGCACTAATAATAATAGGATATATCTTATTTTCATCAAGATGAGCATATTTAAGAGTATCGGGTAATGGTTTAAGCTCAAACACGGGATCACCCTTGGGTGGAGGAGGATCCCCTAGAATTTCAACAGGCAAGTTGTGTTTCAAAATAGGTCCCTGTTTAAAGAATACTTCATCTATTTCCCTTCTTTCATTCATAAACATATCATTTTCATGGTCTAGCAAATATTGTTCTAAAGGATTATTAGGAGGCACGGCAATAGAAGCAAGACCAATAATTTCATCTTTACTAGGCAATTCTTTATCATGGGGTTTCCTACGAAATTTAGCAAAATTGAAATCATGAGACATATCCCCTAAACCAAAAGTAACAATATACTTTTTGCAGCCTATCTTAGCATTAACAGTATTCAAGAAGGGTCTACCAAATTTAATGGGACAAAATTCATCTTGTGGGGAAGCAAGAACAAGAAAATCAGTAGGATATTTAATTTTTCCCACACAAGAATTAAACATCTCTAACAATCCCAACTGGTGAAATAGTATCTCTATTGGCAAGCATAATAGTAACATCAATATCTTCTATCTCATCAAGTGCAATATCATGCATAATTTCTTTATATAAAGTATAAGGTATTGCACTGACACTAGCACCCATATCACATAAGCCATGATAATAGTGATCTCCTATTTTAATAGAAACAACAGGCATGCCAACAACAGGTCTATGTTTATTTTTAGTATCGGGTCTAGCAATTCTAGCAGCTTCATCACAGAAGTACATAACATGCCCATCAACATTATCGACCAAGAGATCCTTAACCATAGCAATACTAGGTTCAACTTCAATTTTCTCAGAGGATGTAGGTGTTCTAGCATTACTCTTATGAACCACAGTTGAAGCTTTAGCATGATCCTTTATTCTAACAGGGAAAGGTGGTTTCTCAATATAAGCGGTAGGAACAATAGGATCAACATTATAAGTGATAGTCTTTTCTTAAACTTTAATAGGTTCTACTACTTTTACTTAAATGGGATGATGATATTTAAACCACTTCTCCTTAGGGAGATCAACATGAGTAGCAAATGATTCACAGAAAGAAGCTACTATCTCAGAGTCAAGTCCATATTTAGTGCTAAATTCACGAAAAGCATCGGTATTCATAAAAGATTTAACACAATCAAACTTAGGTGATATACCTAGCTCCTTACCTTCATCAAGTTCCCAATCTTCAGAGTTGTGTTTAATTCTTTCCAATAAATCCCATCTGAATTCAATAGTCTTCATCATAAAAGAACTAGTACAAGAAGTATCGAGCATGGAGCGATTATTGAGAGAAAGCCGAGCATAAAAATTTTGAATAATAATTTCTCTTGAGATCTCATGATTGGGGCATGAATATAACATTGAATTAAGCCTCCCACAACCTTGAGCGAACTTTCTCCTTCGCGAGGCCAAATATTATATATATAATTACGATCACGATGAACCAGATGCATAGGATAAAACTTCTGATGAAACTCCAATTTCAATCGATTGTAGTTCCACGATCCAAAATCATCACATAGCCTAAACCATGTCAATGCCTTTCCCTTCAAAGATAAAGGGAATACCTTCTTCTTGATAACATACTTGGGCATACCTGCAAGCTTAAATAATCCACAAACTTCATCCACATAGATTAGGTGCATATCGGGATGTAATGTTCCGTCTCCTGTAAAAGGATTAGCTAGCAGTTTCTCTATCATACCCGAAGGAATTTCAAAGTAAACATTTTCAGTAGTTTCAGTAGGTTGAGGGGCAATTCTTTGTTCTACTGGTCGGGGTGAAGATACCCCAAACAAGACCCTCAAAGGATTATTTTCCATAGTAACAAGTGATAGTAAATTTCAGCACACAATATAAATTTTTCCTTACCAAATTCCACCTACCAAAGGCACTTCACTCCCCGGCAACGGCGCCAAAAAAGAGTCTTGATGACCCACAAGTATAGGGGATCTATCATAGTACTTTCGATAAGTAAGAGTGTCGAACCCAACGAGGAGCAGAAGGAAATGACAAGCAGTTTTTAGTAAGGTATTCTCTGCAAGCACGGAAATTATCGGTATAAGATAGTTTTGTGATAAGGTAATTCATAACGAGTAACAAGTAACAAAAGTAAACAATGTGCAACAAGGTGTCCCAATCCTTTTTGTAGCAAAGGACAAGCCTGGACAAACTCTTATATAAAGGAAAGCGCTCCCGGGGACACATGGGAATTATCGTGAAGCTAGTTTTCATCATGCTCATATGATTCACGTTCGTTACTTTGATAATTTGTTATGTGGGTGGACCGGTGCTTGGGTACTTCCCTTCCTTGGACAAGTGTCCCACTTATGATTAACCCCCTCGCAAGCATCCGCAACTACGAAAGAAGAATTAAGGTAAACCTAACCATAGCATGAAACATATGGATCCAAATCGGCCCCTTATGAAGCAATGCATAAACTAGGGTTTAAGCTTCTGTCACTCTAGCAACCCATCATCTACTTATTACTTCCCAATGCCTTCCCCTAGGGCCAAACAATGGTGAAGTGTCATGTAGTCGACGTTCACATAACTCCACTAGAGGAAAGACAACATACATCTCATCAAAATATCGAACGAATACCAAATTCACATGACTACTTATAACAAGACTTCTCCCATGTCCTCAGGAACAAACGTAACTACTCACAGATCATATTCATGTTCATAATCAGAGGGGTGTTAATGTGCATAAAGGATCTGAACATATAATCTTCCACCGGATAAACCAACTAGCATCAACTACAAGGAGTAATCAACACTACTAGCAACCCACGGGTACCAATCTGAGGTATTGAGACAAAGATCGGATACAAGAGATGAACTAGGGTTTGACAGGAGATGGTGTTGGTGAAGATGTTGATGGAGATTGACCCCCTCCCGATGAGAGGATCAATGGTGCTGACGAAGGTGACGATTTCCCCCTACCGGAGTGTCGGGTGGTAGGTGCGACATATGCCAACGGGTGGCTTATCATTGTGGGAGCCAGTAAGACATCGCCGGTGCCTGGAAGTGGGATGAGGCGAAGACATGCACGCCGGCGGATCTTACCAGCTTGGGGGCTCTCCGTGGAGATAACACCCCTATTGCTGCTCTGCGGCGTCTCCGCATGATCACTAGATGAACAAGTAGCTACACGATGCTCCTTGAGCTATTTGGCGAGAGGAGGAAGAAGGGCTCTGCCCGCTCTCTTCTCCTCCCTATGTGGTGTTTAAAACTAGCAGGGATCAACCCTTTGCATGGGTGTCCTGGGGGGTTTATATAGGCCCACCCCCCGGGGATACAATGGTAATCCGGCTGGGTGCGGGGCCCAGCCGTCTGTGTCTACACCCGCCGGCTGCCGGCTCCTTGGTCGACAGGCAGGCCCCACTGTCCAGGGCCTTGTCGGCGGCTGGTTACTGTTGCTCAATCCTGGTGATGAAGGCTTCGCCAAGGTGGGCGTGGCTACAGTGCCGCCGTCCGGCGGGTGATCGCTGTAGCCTCACCGCGTCTTGTCTCCTTAATGGGGCGTCCCCTTTGAGGGGGTGGCAAACCGGCTATGGAGAGCCGGCTCTGTCTTGGGCCGACTGGGGGAGGCCGGGCCGCCTTCGGGTGTCTCTTTGCCTGAAGGGGCCCACCACCCGTGGGCCACTCTGGCGGCCCGTCGTGGATGACATCAGGGTCATCGTGGCAATAGTGCCGCGCCGGATGGGTCATGGCCACCCGTACGGCGCACTATGCCAGGCGTGCTCCGGGATTCGGGGGTGGCAAGCTTTACTGTAGCCACGCCCCGTCACATCGCCGTTATGTGGGTGCAGACTTCGAGGGTACGATCTTGACCGCTTTATGGGAGCCGGCTTCTTGGAGTCGGCCTTCTCGGAGCCGGCTCCTCGGAGCCGGCCCTCCTGCGACTTTTTTCATGAAGGCTGAAGTCGGGCCGCCTTCCGATAGTCGGCCTGGGAAACAGCCGGCGAGGGGAAGGCGGCCCCATGTCTTTGATTCTTGAGGGCCGGATGGGCTCGTAATAATTTTTTCAGAAGGACCAGGGGGAGCCGGCTTGGCTACCCATGGTTATTTCCTCCGACGGTAGTCCCAGAAGCTGGCGAGCTTCGAAACTGACAAAGGGACGAGAAGCTCGGTCAGCTTCCTACCCTGAGGGGTCAGTTGTTCTTGCGCGCGCCGTCTTCGGAAAGCCCCGTTTCTCATAGGCTGGAGCGCGGTCGACCTGCGAGCTGACCGCAGGCCATCCCGCGGGCCACGTGGCAAGGAAATCCTGTCGGTGCACGCGCGCGACGGGACGCTGCCGCAGGCCCGGGCCCGCCACTCCTAGGCCTCGGCCCGAGCGCGGATCTTTTGCGGCCCACGCGGATCGCTCGCCTTCCCACGGTGACTTTATTACGTCTTCAGGGCGCAATAATCACGGGACGTGGGGGAGTGGGCGCAGTTGATCCCCACGTTCCCCCACGCCGCACCTCCTCGGCTCCGCCGCGCCGGTCTATAAGTAGGGGGAGGAGAGGGAGCGGCAGAGGCTCGCACGCTCTCCCTCGCTCCGCCCCTCCTCGCCTTCCTTCTTCTCTCCGCCGCCGTTGCCACCCATTGCTGCGTTGTTCCGCCGTCGCATCGTCTTGCTCCTCGCCGCGTTGCTCCCATGGCGCTCTCAAGCTCGTGGGATGGCTCTAACGTCCATGAAGACCACGTCGAGTTCCTCCGCCGGACACGGCGCCTGCCGGGCGAGAACTTCGTGTGGGTTTGTCAAGCGCCGGCGAGGGAGATTTCGCCGGCACCGGAGGAGGGAGAGCGGGTGATCTTCCGCTCGCACTACCTACGCGGCTTCGGCCTCCCGGCGAGCGGATTCCTTCAAGCCTTCCTCGAATTCTACCACCTCCAGCCGCATCACCTCACGCCCAACGCGGTGATGCTGTTGTTGGCCTTCGTCACCCTGTGCGAGGGCTTCCTCGGGGTCCTCCCCACACTCGAGCTCTGGGGGGAATTCTTCCAGAGCAAGCTCGGCACCGTTGTCGCGGGCGTGCCCGCCCCCTGTGGAGCCTATATTGCCATGAGGCGGACGGGCGAGAACAACCCATTCCCGCCCATCCCGCTGATCCAGTCGGTGAAACTCTGGCAGAAGTCTTACTTTTACGTGAAGAACATCGCCCAGCAAGGCGACTACGTCAACCTGCCGGCTTATGTAGCCGGCCCGCCGGCTGGGAGGCGACCTTCGTGGAGCTACCGGGCCAGGTCGTTGTCTCAGGCTGGGAACGCAGCCGTCTCCCGGCTTCGGGTGATGATCCAGTCGGAGGGCCTGACCGGAGCCGACTTGGTGGCCGCCTTCGTGGAGCGCCGGGTACTTCCCCTCCAAGGCTGGCCTCACATGATTTGTCAAATGAGCGGCCGCTTCGACCCGTGCCGGCTGAGCACCAGGGAGATGCCTCATGCAGAGGTGTCTTACATGGTGAACTACATCTCCAACTGCAAGCTCGCCGAGGATTGGCGATATGGCAAGGAGCCGTATTCCCGCGCCAACCCTCCGCCTGCCGTAAGTTTTTCCTTCCTTTATTCCTTTGGTAGCCGGCCTCATGATAGCCGGCCTCTGATCAGTCGGTTTTCCCTTAGCAAAACCCTCTTCTTCCGCCGACGACCGGGGCCGCAGGGGTAGAGCGCTAGCTCCTCCCCGACCGCACGGTGGACGACGCTGATGATCCGGACTTGGGAGCGGCCGCCATGGAAGACGCCATCATGGGGGAAAGAGACGAGGCCGGAGGCGTGGGGCTCGGGGCCGGCTTCGAGGACTGGCCGGACGATGTCGAGGTCGAAGTCGCCCCGCGCCGCCAGCCGGCACTTGATCATCAAGGTGCGGGCTCGTCCACCGTGCCGGCTGCCTGCGGCGGCGCGCAGAAGCGCAGGGCCGCGTCGATCCTCTTCGGCAGCCGGCCGAAGAAATCCAAGGCTCCCACGGCGGCGACCAAGCGGGATGAGGCGGCCGCGAAGGCGGCCCGCTTCCGCAAGGCGGTAAAACAGCCGCAGACGATCTCGGCGTAAGTCGTCGAATGCCTCGTATATATACTTTTTGTTATCCCTTTCGACCGAAACTCTTCTAAACCTTTCTTGGCTCGCCAGACAGGGCACCGCCTTCCCTTGAGCGGGGTCCCGGCAGCTCCGTAGTCGGGCCGACTGGAGGGTCTTCAAGCTCCCGCCGCGTGGATCCCCGCGCCGACCTTAGGGAGGCCACGGAGCGGAACGCACGGGAGGCGCGGGAGGAGCGGGAGGCGGCGGAGCGAAGGACCGCCCAGGCGGCGAAGGAGCAGGCCGACGCGGCGGCAGCAAGGCCCGGGCGGAGGCGGCAGCCGCGGAGACGGAGGCGGAGGCCTCGCACAACCAGCCTCCGCTGCTCGTCGTTCCCCTCCGCGCGTGGCCCCCGACATCCCCGTGCCCCCGTCGGAGGAGGTCGACCAAGACCCGCGGTGATGGAGAGGAGGGAGGACCACGTGATCTTCGTGGAGGGGGCGCCGCAGAGCGCCGACTGGAGCGGGCCAAAGCGGCCAATCAGCCGCGGCGCCAGAGCAGCCGGCCGGGGGCGAGCCGGAGGCAGGGGCCGGCCTCGAGGTGCAGCCGGCATTGGCGCCGGCGCGCAGGGGGTGGCGCCTCCGCGTCGGAACCGCACCAAGCTGCGGGCGCCGGCCAGACGGCGGAGGCCCTGGAGGCGGCCAGCACCAGCGCGTCCGAGTGGACCCCCAGCGGGGGGACGGGCAAGCTGAACGCGGCGGCCCAGGAGGTCCGGAGCCGGCTTCAAGATCAGGCCGCCTCGCTGCAGCGATACACCCAAGAGTTCCTTGCGACGCGGGCCGTCATCCGGGTGAGTCTTCTGTCCTAGGTTGTTTTGTTCTTTGACTTCTTTCGTGGGGGCGTGTCAGCGCACCCACTGGGTGTAGTCCCCGAGATTCGGGCCGACTGCTGAGCAGTCGGGTCGGGTCTTCCTTGACGACTATCTTATTCTCGCCTCCTGTCTGATTTTCCAGGAGTATCATAACCTCCGCGCTGCCGCCTTCAACTCCCAGGCTCAGGAGCTGGGTCGGAGAACCGAGGATCTGACCAGCAGCCGGAGTGTGTGCTTTGTTTCGTTCATCTCCTATGGGGGCGCGTCAGCACACCCACTGGGTGTAGTCACCGAGATTCGGGCCGACTGCTGAGCAGCCGGGTCGGATCTTCCTTGACGACTTCTTCCTTATTAATTTTTTCCTGTCTTCATGCTTGCAAGAGCCAATGCCGACTTGAGGGAGCAGCTCAGCGGGGCCCAGGCCGCCCTTCGCGCCAAGGAAGCCGAGTACAGCGCCTTGGTCCTGGAGCGTGACCGCCTGGCCAAGAAGTTGGCCGACCAGGAGGAGAGCCACAAGGCGGCTCTGAAGGAAGCTTAGGACAGCGAGAACGCCCTGAGGGCCGAGTTCGAGACCGAAGCGGCGGGATGGGCTGAGGCGAAGCAGGCATTGAGCAAGGGCTTTGGTCGTATCGAGGATCTGATCGATGGTAAGCCACCTTCTTCACTCCTTGCTTGCCCCTTGATCCCTGATTTGTATTCCAACTTGTGCTGCTTTTTGTTCTCCGTGCAGACTACTTTCCCGGCTACTCCGTCTTCGCCGCCCAAACCATCGAGGCCCACCGCGAGGCGCGCCGGCAGGCGGGGGCTGAAATCGCGCCGGGCGCGGGCCGGACGCTCGAGGAGCAACTCTTGGCGGTCAAAGCCCGGCTGCAGCCGGCTCACCGTATGCTCCGCCGCCTCCAGTGCGCCGGGGCGCAGGTGTTGGCCGCCCTCTGGCCAAGCGAGACGATTCCCCGCACCCCAAGTCGGACTGTCGACTGGCTGGAGGTTGCGGTTGGCCACTTCGAGGCCTGGAAGGCATCGGCAGCCCGGCTTGGAGCTGGGCGGGCGCTGGAGTTCGTCCGAGCCTGGTATCCGGGGCTGAACCTAGACCAACTGCGCACCTGGCGGCTGGAGGCCGAAGAAGAGCTGGAGGAGGTACGGCCGGCTATCGCTCAGCGCGCCTCGACGATCGCCGAGTGCACTGATATCAGTGTCTTCGCTCCTGAAATTAATGACGACGGCGTTGCCCAGCCGGAGGAGTGGTTCGGGCTGAACCCGGCAGCGGGTGAGGACTCGGCAGAGGAGATCGCCTCCAGCGATGAAGGCGAAGACGACGAAGGAGAGGAGGGCGAAGACGTTGAGCCGGCCGGTGAAGCGGCCAGCCAGCCTCAGCCCGATCGTGCCTCCAGCAACAAGGCGCGTGCTAGCACGCCCTCTGCGGGAGGCGGTGATCATGCCGAGGTTCGCCAGCCGGCCACTCCTCCAGCCGGCACTGCCGTCTCCACCGACCTGCCCGACTCGCCAGTCGCTCCCTTGGCTTAATCTGTCGTCCTTGTTTTTTCCTGCTTGTTGCCTTTTGAACAATTTTATTAAACTTGCGCAGTTCCACCACTGGGGGTGTATTCAAACTATGTTAAATGCTGGCCTTTTGAAGGTCTTTTATGTAAATATTATTGTGTGCGTGTTTGGCTTCCATTTATGTATGCTTTTTGTCCTTAGGCTGTTTCCTTTGCCGCCTTCCCCTTTGGGGAGGTAAGTACTCAAGCTTTTTTAGACTGAAGTGAGGTGAATGGAAGCCGGCCGGCCGGCTACTCTGGTAGTCGGTCGGTGGTGGGAGAAAAACCAGCTTTTGTTATATTAGTCGGTTAGTCCCTAGCCGTTTTTCGTGTGGGTGTCCTTTCCTGCCTTTAACTGTTGCCAGCCGGACAGCCGGTTCTTCGAACTACAAATTTTGGCAAGAGAAGGCTTGGGTGCCGGCACACTACTTGTCTGACCACGGGTAGGACTTCTAATATAACGCAAGGCGGCCAGTCCCCGGGCCTACTAGTCAAACCCGGTGCCGGATGAAAAAAGTAAATGAAATGACAAGGTCATAAGCATGATACTCTTCATTCATAGATAAAAGATGGCAGTCCCCGAGCTCTCCTCGGGGGGCCTATTGTCTCGTACTTAATACATAAGTTAGCGTGATACATACTGTATTTCAACTGTAAAATCTTCGGAGGAGGTTGGCGTTCCATGGTCGTTCCGACTCCTTGCCGAAGTCGTCTCTCTTTCGTGCCTTCGGCTTCTGCGCGTCGATTAGGTAGTAAGAGTCGTTGCCTAAAGCTCTGCTGATGACGAAGGGGCCCTCCCAAGGGGCCGAGAGCTTGTGCTGGCCGGCTGTTCGCTGGATCAGCCGGAGCACAAGATCGCCCTCTTGGAATGATCTTGGCTTGACCTTCCGGCTGTGGTAGCGGCGCAGGCCCTGCTGATAGATGGCGGATCGGCTGAGGGCTAACAGCCGGCCCTCTTCCAGCAGGTCGACGCCGTCTTCTCATGCTTCCCTAGCTTCCACCTCCGTGTACATGGTTACCCGAGGTGAATCGAACTCGATGTCGGTTGGGATGACCGCCTCGGCACCATGCATGAGGAAGAAAGGAGTGAAGCCGGTTGACTTGTTTGGGGTAGTGCGCAGACTCCAGAGGACGGCCGGCAGCTCATCGAGCCAATAGCCGGCTGAACGCTCCAGTGGTACGACTAGTCGGGGCTTGATGCCGGAAAGGATGAGGCCGTTGGCTCGCTCGACCTGGCCGTTTGACTGTGGGTGGGCAACGGAAGCTAAGTCCATCCGGATGCCTTGCGTCGCGCAGAAACGTTCCAAGGCTCCCTTGGCGAAATTCGTGCCATTGTCGGTGATGATGTTGTGTGGCACGCCATACCGAGTTGTTATGTCTGCGATGAATGTCACGGCAGTCGGCCCATTCAGCTTCTTGATCGGCTTTGCCTCAATCCATTTGGTGAATTTGTCCACAGTGACAAGCAGATGTGTCATGCCGCCGCGCGCCGTCTTGAATGGGCCCACCATGTCCAGTCCCCAAACGGCGAAGGGCCAAGTGAGGGGAATGGTCTTGAGTGCTGAAGCCGGCATGTGTTGCTTGGAGCTGAAAAGTTGGCACCCTTTGCAATGTTTAACTAACTCCTTGGCGTCATCCAAAGCAGTCGGCCAAAAGAAACCATGGCGGAAGGCTTTGGCGACGAGTGATCTTGAGGCCGCATGGTGGCCGCATTCTCCTTGGTGGATATCTCTGAGGATTGCGATGCCCTTCTCTTGCTCGACGCATCGCTGGAGGACTCCAGTGACACTGCGCTTGACGAGCTCTCTGTTGACGATTGTGTATGCTCCGGCTTGGCGTTGTACTTGTCTTGCCTCTGTTTCGTCAGCCGGAAGATCTTGGTTTATTAGGAAGTTGAGGATGGACTGAGACCATAATGGAGCTGCGACTTCTTCTATTGCCAACACGGCTACTGCGACCAGGGCGGGCGGGCTGGGTGGTGAAACGCTGGAGTCGGCCGCCGCCTGTTGTGTTGGAGCAGTCCCTGGGCCGACTACCGCAGTCCCCGAGCCGGGTGTGGCAGTCCCGGGTCGGGCGTAACTACGGAAGTCCCCGAGGCGCCTACTGACGTCCCCGGGCCGACTATCGAAGTCCCCGGGTCACCTGCTTGGTTCTTCGAGCCGGACCCGGCCGCGTCAGGGTCAGGCGGCATGAAGATGGAATCGGACTCTGGAGACGGCTTGATAGACAGCTTGAGGAGGCGTTGCAAAGAGACACCGGTTGGTATTGCCTGCCGAGTGGAGCCTATTTGAGCCAGGGTATCAGCTGGCTCGTTGTCGGCTCTTGGTACGTGGAGGAACTCGCATCCTTCAAAGTACCTGCTGATCTGCTAAACGAGGAAGCGGTAGCTTGCCATATTTGCGTCCTTGGCGTCCCAGTCGCCGGATGATTGCTGGACCACCAAGTCCGAGTCGCCATAACATAGGATCCGGCGAATGCCGAGCTCTTTCGCAAGCCAGAGCCCATGTATGAGTGCCTCATACTCGGCCACATTGTTGGAGGCGGCAAAGTGAATTTGCAGCGTGTATCTGAGCTTGTCGCCTTTGGGAGAGGTGAGGACGATGCCGACTCCCAAGCCGGTGCGCGTCTTGGACCCATCGAAGTGCATGCGCCAATGAGTGGAGTCGGGAGCCGGCGGTAGGTACTGGGTCTCGGCCCAGTCGACGAGGAAGTCGGCCAATGCTTGGGACTTGATGGCGGTGCGAGGCTGGTAGAAGATCGTGTAAGGGGCCAGCTCGATGGCCCATTTCGCCACCCGGCCGGATGCATCCCGGCTGCCTATGATCTCGGCAAGCGGGGCGGTGCATACGACCGTGATGGGATGCTCTTGGAAGTAGGGCTTCAACTTCTTGGCGGCGAAGTACACGCCATAGCACATCTTCTGGTAGTGCGGGTAGTTCTGCTTCGAGGTAGATAGTACCTCGCTCAAATAGTACACCGGCCTCTGGACTGGCTGGGCTCGGCCCTCTTCTGGGCGTTGGACTATGATGACGGTGCTGACCACCCGGCTGGTTGCGGCAATGTAGAGGAGCATGGGCTCTTTCTCAGTCGGCGCCGCCAGGACCGGCGGTGTGGCCAGCATCTTCTTCAGCTCATGAAAAGCTTGGTCGGCTTGGTCATTCCACTCGAAGTGAGTGGTCTTCTTCATGAGGCGGTAGAGGGGGAGAGCTTTCTCTCCGAGCCGGCTGATGAAGCGGTTCAGGGAGGCCAAGCATCCGGTAAACTTCTGGATGTCTCGAAGTTTGGTGGGAATCGCCATTCTCTCAATGGCCTTGATTTTCACCGGGTTGCATTCGATGCCGCGTTCGGAGACCAGGAAGCCTAGGAGCTGGCCGGCTGGCACTCCGAACACGCATTTTCTCGGGGTTGAGCTTGATTTGGAACTGGCATAGGTTCTCAAATGTTTCCTTGAGGTCTTCCAGCAAGGTGCCGCGCTTCTCCGTCTTCACCACAATGTCGTCTATGTAGACGTGGGCATTTCTGCCGAGCTGCTTGAGGAGGCACTTCTGCATGCAACGCTGAAAAGTGGCACCGGCATTTCTCAAGCCGAATGTCATAGTTAGGTAGCAGAAGGCTCCAAATGGCGTGATGAAGGCGGTCTTCAGGCGGTCAGCCGGATCTAACTTTATCTGGTGGTATCCTGAGTAAGCATCCAAGAAACTCAACAGCTCGCATCCGGCCGTGGAGTCTATCACTTGGTCAATCCTCGGCAGGGCAAAGGGATCTTTGGGGCAGGCCTTGTTGAGGCTCGTGTAGTCTATGCACATGCGCCACTTATTGTTCTTCTTTAATACGAGGACCGGGTTGGCAAGCCACTCTGGAAAGAAAAGTTCCATAATGAAGCCGGCTGTCAGAAGCCGGGCTATCTCCTCTCCCACAATCCTTCTTTTCTCCTCCGACAGTCGGCGGAGGGGTTGTTTGACTGGTTTTGCATCTTCTCGGACGTGTAGTTTGTGCTCGGCGAATTCCTTCGGAACACCCGGCATGTCCTTGGGGGACCATGCAAAGATGTCCCGATTCTCACGGAGGAAATCGGCGAGCTCGCCTTCCTATTTGCTGTTTAGGTTTGCCCCGATGACAGCAAACCTCTCTGGTTGCTCGGGGTCAAGAGGTATCTTCTTCGTCCCCTTGGCCGGCTGGAAAGATCCTTGGGCATCATACTCCTTGGGATCGGGGGACAGGGCCGACTATTTTCCGACCATGGCCACGACTCGATCCAACATCTTCTTCTCTTCGGCAATCACAAGGGACTCGGCCAGCCGGCTGCTGGTTGCCGCGCACTCGGAAGACTTCTTGTAATCGCCGGCTATGGTGATGACGCCCTTGGTGCTCGGCATCTTCATCTTGAGGTATGCATAGTGGGGAACCGCCATGAACCTGGCCAAGGCAGGTCGGCCAAGCAATGCATGGTAGGGGCTCTCCAGGTCCACCACTTCAAACCAGATCGCTTCCCGGCGGAAATGCTCCTTGTCCCCGAAGAGTACATCAATCTTGATCTTGCCAATGGGGGCGCAGGACAGGCCGGGTATGATGCCATGGAACACTGTCCGAGTAGGCATGAGTTGCTTCGTCTTGACATTCAGCTTCTCCAAGGTGTCATGGTATAAGATGTTGATGCTGCTCCTGCCGTCTATCAACACGCGGGAGAAACGGGTGGCGCGTCTGTCCGTTGCAAGGGTGGCATCCAGGACCAACGCATAAGAGCCGGGAGATGGCATCACCTCTGGGTGGTCGGCCCGGCTCCAGCTGATAGGTTTGTCTGACCAGTGCATGTGCTCGGCGGGGTTGGCAGCGACCATGCTGACTTCCTGGTGCTCTCGGCGTTTGCTGCGCCGGTCTTCGGGCTGGCTTGTAAAGACAACATAGGCGGCATGCTCGTCGGGGAACTCATCATGCACGGCTCCGACTGTGGGCCGAACGGTCGGCGGCTGCGGGGCCAGAGGCGGCGGACTGGCAGGCGGAGGCGGCGCGAGCCCTTTGCCTTTGGAGATTCGGGTGAGCCAATGGCACTTCTGGGTTGTGTGGTTGGACGGCTTCGCACCGCTGTGGAACTTGCACGGGGCGTCGAGAGTTTGCTCATAGGAGAAGGCTGGCTGCCAAGCCGGCCTGCCGCCCTTGGATTTCTTGGGCGCGGGCCGCCCTTCGGGCTGCTCGTCTTCGACTGAGGCCACCTGCCGACTGGCGGGAGGCGGCGCAGGGCCCTTGCGCTTGTGGTCGTTCGGGTGTGGGCGTCGGCCGGAATCCCCAGCCGGCGTCTTGGGCGATGGGTTGAGTACCTTCCCGGACGCGTCTACTCGGAGCTCGGTCTTCATTGAGGAGTTGGCGGTGGCGTACTTGTCCGCTATGTCCATAAGCTCGTCGAGGGTAGTCGGCTCGTCACAGAGAAGCTTGTGCTTGAGGAGGGTGCCTTCTCGGCACCCGGCAGTGAAGTATTCTATGGCTTGCACCTCGTGCACCCCTTCTCAAGAGTTGCGGAGCTCGGCCCAACGCGTGAGGTAATCGCGAGTAGACTCGGCGGGGCCTTGTACGCACAAGGAGAGCTGTCTGGGCCTGGGAGCCCGCTTGTAGGTGTTGGTGAAGTTGCGGAAGAAAGCTTCTGTGAAATCTAGCCAGCTGTTGATGTTGTATGGCTTGAGGTAGTTGAGCCAAGTCCGCGTCGTGCCTTGCAGCATGAGGGGCACGTACTTCACGGCAACGCGCCTGTTGCCATTGGCTATGCTAACCGCCGTGGAGTAGTCGATCAACCAATCTTCCGGCTTCACGGAGCCGTTGTACTTGGGCGTGTCTCTTGGGAGCGAGAACCCTTTGGGGAAGGGCTCGTCGCGGATGCGGGGGCCAAAGCAAGGCGGGCCGACATCGTCTTCTTCTTCCAGCGCCAGGGATCGCGCCAAGCGGTCGATCCGATGGCGGGCGTCGTTCTCGCCGACTCCTTCGCGGCGACCTAGCCGGACCGCTGAGAGTCGGATGCACAATAGGCGGTGGGGTGGGATATCTCTCTCCACGGGGCCGAGGCGGAGGCGGGTTGGCCCGCCACTCCATGGCCCGGGGGGTGGCCTTCTGCGTCTCGCTCGATGGAGATTCGGGTTTGGCTTCGGCTGGCAGCCGGCTCTTTCTCGTGCCGCGCGCGGGTTCTACCCGTAGTCGGCGTCCGGGACGTCGTGCCGTGATCTCAGCGCGGGGGAGGGCTTTCCGCGCGGGCGTCGGCTTCGTGCCGCTGCGTGGCTGCATCGATTAGCTGCTGGATGCGTCGGGTCATGTGGGGGAGTTCTTCGGCCCCCAGTCCATCTAGCTCGTCTACGGCCGCCTGGGAGGCACGCAGGTTCTCGAGTGGAGTGGCGTAGACTGGGCGGTCGACTCCTAACGTGTCAGCGATGATAGCACCGCGCTGTCTGACAACGCCGACCCGGCTGGGCCCGCCTGGGGGCCGCGTGCCAAGCATGGCGCGGTCGGCTTCGCGTCGGTGAGCCTCAGCGAGGCGTCTCATGGAAACCAACTTCCGGCCCTCCGCGAGGAGGGCGAGGCGGCGAGCCTCCAGTGCTTCAGCGTCGGCATCGGCCGGGAGGGGGATGGACAAGTCATGGACCGCCGCGTGCGGGGCATCATGGGCACTCTCGTCAGCAGTGCCACCGTGGCCGATGACCATCACCTCGGTGGTGACAACGTCGCAGCCATCGGCCCGGGGAAGCGGGTCGTTGTAGATCGTGACGTCGGTGGGGAAGGTGTCGAGTGAGGCCGTGTCGGAGTCGACAGGCATCGGGTCGGTGGAGCCAACCGACTCCAAATCCACAGCAGGCTCGCCGGAGACATGGAGCTGGCCGAGGAGGTTGACTAGGTGGTCGGTGCCCGCGTCGGAGGCGAGCTCGTCGGAGATGAGAGTCTTGTCGAGGAGATTGCCGAAGCCGCTCGCTGCGCAGATACTGGTGATGCCTTGCAGCGCGTCGTGGCAAGCGCCATCGGGCTGGCTACGCTCGCGGGGGAGGAAGAAGGTTCCCGTCCAGAACAGGTCTCCGGACGACGGTACACCTGGCCCCACGGTGGGCGCCAAATGTCGGGTGGTAGGTGCGACATATGCCAACGGGTGGCTTATCATTGTGGGAGCCAGTAAGATGTCGCCGGTGCCTGGAAGCGGGATGAGGCGAAGACATGCACGCCGGCGAATCTTACCCAGCTTCGGGGCTCTCCATGGAGATAACACCCCTACTGCTGCTCTGCGGGGTCTCCGCATGATCACTAGATGAACAAGTAGCTACACGATGCTCCTTGAGCTATTTGGCGAGAGGAGGAAGAAGGGCTCTGCCCGCTCTCTTCTCCTCCCTATGTGGTGTTTAAAACTAGAAGGGATCAACCCTTTGCATGGGTGTCCCGGGGGGTTTATATAGGCCCACCCCCCGGGGATACAATGGTAATCCGGCTGGGTGCGGGGCCCAGCCGTCTGTGTCTACACCCGCCGGCTGCCGGCTCCTTGGTCGACAGGTAGGCCCCACTGTCCAGGGCCTTGTCGGCGGCTGGTTACTGTTGCTCAATCCTGGTGACGAAGGCTTCGCCGAGGTGGGCGTGGCTACAGTGCCGTCGTCCGGCAGGTGATTGCTGTAGCCTCACCGCGTCTTGTCTCCTTAATGGGGCGTCCCCTTCAAGGGGGTGGCAAACCGGCTGTGGAGAGCCGGCTCTGTCTTGGGCCGACTGGCGGAGGCTGGGCCGCCTTCGGGTGTCTCTCTGCCTGAAGGGGCCCACCGCCCGTGGGCCACTCTGGCGGCCCGTTGTGGATGACATCAGGTTCATCGTGGCAACAGTGCCATGCCGGACGGGTCATGGCAACCCGTATGGCGCACTGTGCCAGGCGTGCTCCGGGATTCGGGGGTGGCAAGCTTTACTGTAGCCATGCCCCATCACATCACCGTTATGTGGGTGCAGACTTCGAGGGTACGATCTTGACCGCTTTATGGGAGCCGGCTTCTTGGAGTCGGCCTTCTCGGAGCCGGCTCCTCGGAGCCGGCCCTCCCGCGACTTTTTTCATGAAGGCTGAAGTCGGGCCGCCTTCCGATAGTCGGCCTGGGAAACAGCCGGCGAGGGGAAGGTGGCCCCATGTCTTGGATTATTGAGGGCCGGATGGGCTCGTAATAATTTTTTCAGAAGGACCCGGGGGAGCCAGCTTGGCTACCCATGGTTATTTCCTCCGACACGGAGGGATGTTTCCCCGGCAGAACAGCTCCACTAGAGTCCTAGATTGGTTCTGCCAAGGTTCCGCCTCGAGATGGCGGTGTTTTGTCCCGAAAGCTTCCTTCTGATTTTTTCCAGGGCAAAAGATACCTTATACCAGAAGATGGGCATCGGGGGGCTTCCAGGTGGCCCACGAGGCAGGGGGCGCGCCCTCCACCCACGTGGACAGTGGGTGGCCCCCCTCTGGTGCTTTCTTCACCCAATATTTTTAATATATTCCAAAACTGACTTTCGTGGAGTTTCAGGACTTTTGGAGTTGTGCAGAATAGGTCTCTAATATTTGCTCCTTTTCTAGCCCAGAATTCCAGCTGTCGTCATTCTCCCTCTTCATGTAATCCTTATAAAATAAGAATGAAAAGGCATAAGTATTGTGACATAATGTGTAATAACAGCCCATAATGAAATAAGTATCGATATGAAAGCATGATGCAAAATGGACGTATCAAGGTTTCACTATTATCGGATTGAATACTTTTATGGACTTGAGAACACTTGATGTGTGTCTTGCATATGGATACCTGTGGTGACAATGGGGTCTAGATTGGTATTTCGTGGCTACAAAGTCTTGCGGCGATGGAACTTCTGATCTAGGGTTATTTCTGGGGGTTCTGTATTTATAGGATTTTTTTGCGTCAGTCTCACGCTAAGATGGGCCATGAGGGGCCCACAAGACACCAGGGCACGCCAGAGGGGGCTGGCGCGCCTTGGTGGGTTGTGGACACCTAGTGGCTCTTCTGGCCCTCCCACGAAGCTTCTAGTGCCTCTTTTGTTCCAATAAAATCATCAAAAAGTTTCGTTGCATTTGCAGAACTTTGATTTCTGCAGAAAAAACAACACCACGGTAGTTCCGCTGAAAACAACGTCAGTCCGGGTTAGTTCCATTAAAATCATACCAAAACCATATAAAATTATTGTAAACATGGCATGAATACTTCATAAATTATACATTGGAGACGTATCAGCAGGAAACCTTCATGAGATTTTGGAGCAAAATTTGAATGACGGTGCTTGTCAAGAATGTAACACTTTGAGCCAAATACTAGAAAGTATCCAACTTGTTGCTTATTACCGGTGAGTAGCTCATACACCATTTTACCAAGAAGATTGTGAAGATAAAGTCGATTCGTAGCATGAAAAGCTGTCTCAACTGCTTCCGCCCAAAAGTATTTTGGTGTCTTGTATTCATCAAGCATCGTTCTTGCCATCTCAATGAGGGTATATATCTTCCTCTCAACAACTCCATTTTGTTGAGGTGTGTACGTAGCCGAGAACTCATGTGAGATGCCTTCTTCATCAAGAAAGATATCCACATTAGCGTTCTTGAACTCCGTTCCATTGTCGCTTCGAACCTTCTTTATCTTCACTTAAAATTGATTTCGGTCCTTCCTAGCAAAGTTCTTGGAGACATTTTGTACCTAGGACTTATCATCAAGAAAGAACACCCACGTAAATCTTCAAAATCATCAACAATGACTAAACCGGAAGAATTACCACCAAGGCTCTTATAAGCATCGGAACCAAAAAGATCCATATGGGGTAGATCAAGTGGTCTTCTTGTGGTCATGATGTTCTCCACGTGATGATTTCCCCCAACTTGATTTCCTGCTTGGCAAGCACTACAAAGTCTGTACTTGTCAAATATAACATCTTTAACACCAAGGATATGATCTTCTTTAACAAGCTTATAAAGATTTCGCATGCCAACATGTCCTAGCCTTCTATGACATAACCAACCTTTGGAAGATTTTGCAAAAAGACATGTATGAGGTTGGGATCTTTTAGTGAAATCAACAATGTATAGATCACCTCTACGGACAATGGTAAAGACCATATTATGATTATCTTGACGAAACACTTGGGAATCTACTTCAGTAAATAGAACATTGAAATCGAAGTCGGCTATTCTAGATACAGAAATAAGATTGTATCTAAGAGATTCAACAAGCATAATATTTTGAATGGAGCTATCAATGGATATGGCCACCTTACCAAGGCCAAGTATCTTGCCCTTGGAGTTGTCTCCAAAAGTCACTACTTGTGTAGACCATCATTTTTAGCAAGCTCATGAAACATGTCTTTATCTCTGGTCATGTGATTGGTGCATCCACTATCAAGAATCCACTCTTTTCCTCCAGCCATGTAATCTCAAAGATTTGCCATGGGACAAAGATTTCTCATAGTCTTCGCATATCCGATGTTTGATTCTTCGTCTTCATCATAATAGCCATGCTCAACATCATCATCATACATGTGATCATCACCTAGGGCAAATGATTCATTAGATTTATGATCATGACAATGTGCAAGTATGTGAATTCCAATGGTTTCCTTGACAATGTTGCTAATGGTTCCAATGTCACCTTTAGCACGCATGAGATCATGAAGCTCAAATAGACATTCATCAAACTTAGGATCACTATCCTTGATCTTGTGAAAGGCGTACTTATGAAGAATTTCATTGAGGTTCTTTAATGATTAATTCATAAAGCATATATAAATGTCCTTCCATAGGGTGTATGCTCCTTCAATGCTTTGCATGCAAATAAGCACATTTCTAGGTAAACCTCTCATGATAAGATCAATTGTTCTAAGATTGCGAAGCATATCAATTTCCTCTTCATGAGTGGGATGTAAGGGATCCATAGGAGGCACATAAGAACTTTGAAAATATTTACTTAAGCTAAATTCATCAAAGATAGCAGGCATTTCAATTTTTCAAGAGTTATAGTTCTCTCCATCAAGAATGGACACTCTATGTCTAAGACTCCCCAAAGTAGACACATTCATCTTCCTCCAGTGATGATAAACCCAAAGCAATGGATATCAAAGCTCTTATACCAATTGTAGGATCGGAGAAGATAGGTCTATAGGGGGAATAGACTCTTAACCAACCAAAGGTGTAGTTTTCAGTTCTCTTGAAGTTTAGGCAGATTTTGGCACTAGTTAAGATAACACCAAGGCTTTCTACACACGCGCAACTAGAGATAGAGAAGTGAAAATAGTAAACAATGCAATGTGCGGAAAGTAAAGGATGGAGGTGGAAATTCAAACACAGTGAAGACACCGTGACTTTTGGCATGGTTCCGATAGGTGGTGCTATCTTATGTTCACGTTGATGAAGACTTCAACCCAAGGAGGGTAACAGTTGCATGAGTCCATGGAGGGCTCCACCCATGAAAGGTCCACGAAGAAGCAGCCTTGCCTATTCCATCATCGCTTACGTCCACGAATGATTAGCCTCACTCGGGTAGATCTTCATGAAGTAGGCGATCTCCTTGCCCTTACAAACTCCTTGGTTCAACTCCACAATCTTGGAGGCTCCCAAGTGACACATAACCAATCTAGGAGACACCACTCTCCAAAAGGTAATAGACGGTGTTGTTGATGATGAACCCCTTGCTCTTGTGCCTCAAATTATAGTCTCCCCAACACTCAAACACCCTCTCACAGATTTGGCTTTCGTAGGAAAGGGTATTGAATGGAAAGCAACTTGGGGAAGGCTAGAAATCAAGGTTCAAATGGTTGGATTAGAATATCTTGATTTCAACATATGAGTAGGTGGTTCTCTTCTCGGAAAATGGGTAGTGGAAGTTGTTGTCGGATCACGGGTTCCGGCAAACCCTTGAGGTTCGAACACTAGGGTGCGCGCGAAGGTTTTCTCCATATCGATCCACGCCCTAGCTCTCTAAGATCTTGCAGACAAACTCAACAAACTCACAACATAGAAAGACACAAGATTTATACTGGTTCGAGCCACCGTTGTGGTGTAATACCCTACTCCAGTGTGGTGGTGGTGGATTGCCTCTTGGGCTGATGATGAACAGTACAAGGGGAAGCACAGCCTCCTAAGGTTGAGGTGTTCTTGTTCTCGGTGAACTTGTGTGGGTAGGATGCCTCTTGATCTCGATCCCGATCCCCCCTCAATGTGGTAGCTAGTTCTACTTATATAGGCCCTGGTCCTCTCCCCAAATATTGAGTGGGAAGGGAGCCAACAACGGCCAATTCGAAAGGGGACAGCTAGTACAAGTTATCCTGACAAAAGGTGGTCTTCGCCTGCCAAAGGCTCTGGTAGTGACGCCGTCTTGGGCTCCATGGTGACCTCCGTCATTTCGTCCTTCTGGTCTTGGTCTCGTTGCACCGATATGGAAACCTTTGCCTGATGCCTCAGTACTCCGCGCCTGCGCTTGCCCCTTGGCACCAAAGGGGAAACAAGGACACTACATGCGCTGGCACCCACCTGGTCTCGATCATCATGGCTCACGTCACGAGGACCTTGTGAGGTTTGCCCTGCCTTGATCTCTTCGCCCCTCATGAGCCTGCCTGGCGAGGCCGCTCCTGAGGAGGTCTTGAGTCGTACACCTCGCGAGGCTTGGCCCCTCGCAAGGGTCTTGAATGCCTTATCGATGAAGATGGGCCATACAGACCTGCCAGCCCAGCCACGCCGTGGGCCGCAGGCAGGCAAGTCTGGGGACCCCCATTCCTAGGACGCCAACAGTAGCCCCCGGGCCCAAGGCACGCTCGGGCTTGGCTTCGAGGTGAAGCCAAAGGATCAAGCGTGGAGCGGCGCGGGCCCCAATAGCCTGCGGCCTCGGTTGACGCATAGCAGTTGATTGGACGTGGGCGTCTCCGCTTCCCCACGCTGCCTCGGCAACTGCCTGACTTGACAAGTCGCTCATCTCTTCCCATTCCGCTTGCTTCTTCTTCCTCTGGTCCACCACCGACTCCAATGGCGCCGTCGAAGAGGTTCTCCGCCGCGGAGAAAGGATAGGCCCCTCGTGAGGGGCCCGGCTCCCCGGCGCCTAAACGGGGACGTGGCCACCCCCGCAAGAACACCACGACTCCCACCATGGCCCCTGCTCCCAGGGAGGCGCCGCTGCGTGTGGAGGGGGTCGATCCAGTCGCGGTAGCCCCGTCGATGAGGGGAGACGCACCGTGGTTGCACGGCCTCCCCGGCCACGCTTCCACTCGGCAGAGGTGCTACCGGAGTTCATTGTCTGGTCAGTGGATCCGACCGGCAACTGGCTCCAGCTCATGTGCTTCTTCGTCAACGAGCTGTCGGCCCCTGGTCCAGGCGGGCTCTGGCTGCAGGTGGACAACTGCTGCAGCAGGGCTTCCTGGGTCGCGGTTGAAGTCTCTGTCACGGGCAACATAGCCATAGCCCGCGGTTGGCAGACGTTCGCCCGCGTGCGCGGCCTGGGCAAGCGGTGCACCCTCCACTTCAGGTATGACGGTGATGCGACCCTCTACGTGAGGGGGTTTGGGGAAGATGGTCGCCACGCCGGATGCTCCCCCGAGACGAATGATGGCGAGGAGGTGCTTGGTCTCGGTGATGGCCGCGACGAGGGTGAGCCCACCGGCCACGCCTCGTCTAGCTACGGTGGCTCTTCTCTCGGCGAAAGCTCCAGCAGTTGCGGCTACGACCAGTCGCCTCGCTGCCACGCCCGCTTCGAAGGTGGTAGCGGGTTGTCTCGTCGCCGCGCCTCCGTGAAGCGTGAGGAGGGATCCAGCTAAGCTCGGGACGTCGCTGGAGATCTGCCCTCGTGGTTCACTACAGCGCCGCTTTTGTTCTGTTCCTCTTTTCTTTCCTGCATCAAAATTAAACCAGTATGGGCCCGGAGGGGCGTGTATCGAACTGTGATCCCTCAATCATTATACTATGCTTGTTATTTCTGTGTTGTGTCATTATTTTGTGCGGAGATATCTTAGCCTGGCGCGTCCGGGGCAGCCTCTTCTTCACGAGGCACTTGTCTCCTCGTGCCCATCTTGGCTTAGTGCTTGCTCAGGAACTGCAAAAAACTTGTTAGAAAGCTCGCTAGGAGACTTATCGTTCACCCGAGCCTTGACCCAGCGCTTCATATCGCAGTACCCGAGGGGCACAGATTAGGAGAGATGTGCCGGTTGTGGGCTTGAACGAGGGTGCCTTGCGAGAAGGCAGACCGAAGGCAAAGGGAAGGACCAACGCAGGAAGAAGAAATCCTCACAAAGGCACCGGCCTAGCCCCTTCGCGAGGTATGCGAGAGAGAGAACACAAGCGAACTAGATTCGGAAAAAGGCGGCAAAAGGCGACAAAACCAAATCAGCAAGGGACACTAGAAGCAAACTTCGATTAAGAGAAGGCGAGCCAACTACGTAAAGCAAATGAAAAGCCGCGTCCGGCACCTAGTCTAGTCTTCGATGTCTTCTCACCAGCGCGGAGCTAAGTGCTGCCACTAGGCGTGGGAGGGAGCCCCCGAGGCCCGAGGGCGGCTCTCCGGAGACTCTGGGGCATGTACAGCCCCATTCATTATTATGTGAGAGTGTCACGGGCAGCAATTCTTCACAGGCACCGGGCCTTCTTCACAGGCACTGGGCCTTTCTTCACAGTCACGGGGCCTTGCTTCATGGGTAGAACTTTCGGAGGTGCTGGATGTTCCAGGAGTTTTGGATGGGCACCCCGTCCTGTGTCTCCAGGCGCGCAGTGCCAGGCCTGGAGATATGGACGACCCTGAACGGGCCCTCTCACATGGGAGAGAGCTTGTGCAACCCTTCCCTGGAGAGGACCCGCCTCAGGATGAGGTCGCCTGCTTCGAGCGTCCTAGAGTGGATGTTGCGGCAGTGGTATCGCCGCAGCGCCTGCTGGTACCTTGCCACCCTCAGTGCAGCTTCGCGACACCATTCCTCCCCCAGTACGAGGTCCATCCCCCGTTTGGCGTCCTTCTGTGTTTCATAAAATGCCAGGACCCGTGCGGAGCGATGCTTGACCTCGTGAGGGAGGACCGCTTCAGCTCCGTAGACAAGGAAGAATGGGGTCTCGGCCGTCGGCTTTGTGGTGGTGGTGCGGATGGACCACAGCACGGACTGGAGCTCGTCATGCCAGCCCCTGCCGCAGGCCTCGAGCTTCTTCTTGAAGGTCCTGGTCTTGAGGCCTCTCAGGACCTCCGCGTTGGTGCGTTCAGCCTGGCCATTGGTCCTGGGGTGTACCACTGAAGCGTAGCAGATCTGCGTTCCAAGGTTAGCACAGTATGTTTTGAAGAGGTTACTAGTGAATTGTGAGCCGTTGTCGGTGATGATGCGGTGGGGGACCCCGAAACGGCTCACAAGGCCCTTGATGAACTTAACCACGGAACCGGCTGGGATGGGGCGGACGGCTTCCACTTCCGCCCTCTTGGTGAACTTGTCAATGACGACGTAGAGGTAGCGGTAGCCCCCTGGCGCTCGAGGGAATGGGCCCAAGATATCCAGCCCCCAGACCGCGAACGGCCATGTGAGCGGTATAGTCTGGAGGCCTTGAGCTGGCTGATGGATCTGCTTGGCGTGGAACTGGCAAGCTTCGCAAGACTTCGCCAGCTCAGCTGCGTCGTTGAGTGTCGTAGGCCAGTAGAATCCACTACAGAACACCTTGCCGATGAGAGTCCATGACGACGAGTGGTGTCCGCAGTCCCCGCCATGTATGTCAACCAGCAACTCCTTCCCCTGGTCCCTAGAAATGCAAAGCAACGAAACATCATTTGTTCGCTTCCTGTACAACTCACCGTCCTGGATGCAGTATGTCGTGGCTTGCCGGGCTACGCGCTCTGCGTCCTCTTCCTTCTCCGGTAGCGCCCCCTGCATCAGATATTCCTTGAATTCCTTGGTCCAACATCCCTCTTGAGGCTCGAGCACCAAGAGCAAGCGAGCCCCTGAGGTTGGGCCACAAGCTGGGGCTCCCGTGGCAGGCGGTTGTGGGAGCTCCTCCCGTGGCCACGCCATGCTTGAAAGTGGTGGCGTCGCTGACGGCTTGAAGAGCCGCTCCTCGAAGATGCCAGGCTCTTGGGGCTGCTGCTTGGATGCCCTCCTAGCGATGTCGTCAGCTTCCTTGTTGGTGCCATGGGGCACATGCTGCACCTCCATGCCTAGGAACTGCTTTTCCATCTTACGTACTTCCGCGAGGTACGCCTCCATGTGCTCGTCCTTTGGCTCGTACACTTTGTTGGAGAAGTTGACGAGGAGCTATGAGTCACCCCTAACAGTGAGGCGCTTCACCCCTAGAGCTGTCGCGGCCTTCAGGCCAGCTATGAGGCCTTCGTATTCTGCGATGTTGTTGGAGACCTTCTCTCCCTGCTAAAAGCAGAGCTGCACGGCGTACTAGAGCTTGTCCTCCATGGGTGAAGTGAGCACTGCTCCACCCCCGCGCCCTGGTGCGTGAAGGCACCATCGAAATACATGACCCATCCATCTGGCACCTCACTTCCTGGCGAGGTGGACCGGTCCTGGCCTGCTTCCAGTGTCGGGGCATCTGTCCATTCCGTCACGAATTAGCAAGTGCGGCTCCCTTGATGACCCTGGTGGTGCTGAACTCCAACTGGAATGCCTGCAACTCGATGTTCCACTCGGCAACCCTTCCGACAGAGTTGGGGATCCTGAGCATCCTCTCCAACGGCTAGGCCAAGATGACTTTGATGGGGTGGCCCTGGAAGTAGTGTCGTAACTTGCGCGAGGCCACCAAGAGCGCGAGCAGGAGCTTCTGAGGCATGGGATAACGTGCCCTCGCATCCCGTGGCACCATGCTGACGAAGTACACTGGGTGCTCGACGAGGACCGGCGTGTTGGTGAGGCTCGCGTCTTGTGCAAGCTGGGGTGCCTCCTGAGGTGGTGGGACCTCTGGCGCCTGGTCGCTTGCAGGAATCTCTATGGTGTCATCCTGTCGAGCTTGGTCTTCTATTGCTGCCGCTATGGCTCTTGCTGCGCCTTCCTGATCTTGTGTCACCTCAGTTGGCGACGTAGCTTGGCGCAGCGCACTCTTGGCCTGGTGCTCCTCCCGAACCTCCACTAGCGCAGTGCTGGCGGAGTACGGGGTGGCGGCAAGATAAAGTACTAGAGTCTCAAGAGGCCGTGGCGCCACCAACATCGGTGGGCTGGTCAGGTATCTCTTGGGGTCTTGGAAGGCTCCGTCGGCCTCCGGAGTCCACTCGAACGGGCCCTTCTTCTTCATCAGCTTAAAAAGGGTAAGGCGCGCTCTCCCAGCTTGGAGATGAAGCGCCCCAATGCAGTCACCCGACCAGCTAGCTTCTGCATTTCCTTGAGGGTCTGTGGTGGGCTCATGCCCTCAATGGCCTTGATCTTCTCCGGGTTCGCCTCGATCCCTCTATGCGACACGAGGAATCCCAGCAGCTTGCCAGAAGGAACACCGAACACACACTTTTCCAGGTTAAGTCGTAGGTTCACCTGGCGCAGGTTTTCGAAGGTCTCCTCTAGGTCTTGGATCAAGGTTCTCGCCTCCCGAGACTTCACCACAATGTCATCGACGTAGGCCTCCGTGTTCCTCCCGAGCTGCCGTCCTAAAGCGATGTGCATCGGCCGCTGAAAGGTCGCACCCGCGTTGCGCAGTCCGAAGGGCATACAGGTGTAGCAGTACACCCCACAGGGGGTCAGGAAAGCTGTCTTCTCTACATCTTCCACTACCATCTTGATTTGGTGATACCCTGAGAACGCATCCAGGAAGCACAGTAGGTCGCACTCAGTGGTGGAGTCGACGATCTGGTCGATGCGCGGGAGAGGGAACGGATCTTGAGGGCATGCCTTGTTGAGGTTGGTGAAGTCAACACACATTCGCTCCTTCCCGCCTTTCTTCGGCACCACGACTGGGTTCGCCAGCCATTCGGGGTACCTAACCTCACGAACAGCACCCTCCGCCTCCAACTTGCGGGTCTCTTGGACGATGAAGGCCTTCTTCTCCGTGGACTGCCGCCTTGCTCGCTGCTTCACAGGGCGCACATTGGGGCACACCCTTAAGTGGTGCTGAATCACCTCTCTCAGGACCCCCACCAGCTGATTGGGCTCCCATGCAAATATGTCCTTGTTCGCGCGCAAGAACTTCACCAATGCTTCCTCTTGGCTGGGGTTGAGGCCGGCACCTATGGTGAAGGTGGCTCCTGAGGAGTCGTCCTCGTCGACCGGCACCTGCTTTGTCTCTGCCTTGTCTTGGGTGAACAGCTGCTTCTTCTTGGTTGGCGCAGCCTCCTTGGCCTCGGGGGCACCGGTGCCGATGGGCTGCGCCGCTGCAACGGTCCAGAAGGCAAGTTTGAGCACCGTCACGGCCTCCTTGGTGTCCCCCTTGATGGTCAGGACACCTTTTCTTCCTGGCATTTTCATGAGGTTGTAGGTTGGATGAGTCGCCGCCATGAACTGGGCCAGAGCTGCGCACTCAAGGATGGCATTGTACGGGAGGCCGATGCGGGCGATGTCGAAGTCGACCAGCTCGGTGCGGTAGTTGTCGCGTGTGCCAAAGGTGATGGGAAGGCGGATCTGCCCCAGGGATCGGGCAGCGCCACCACCAACTCCTGAGAAAGGCTTGCCGAGGCTGAGTCGCTCGAGCGGCACGTGAAGAAGGCTGAAGGCCTCCATGGAGAGCAAGTTGAGGCCAGCGCCGCCGTCGATGAGGGTCTTGGTGACGGCCACGTTGCAGATGGTGGGCGTGCAGAGCATCGGAAGCATGCCCGAGCCAGTGGTGGTGACGGGGTGGTCTTCTGAGCTGAAGGTGAGGTCGGCCTCAGGCGCGACCCAGCCCAGCGGAGCCCCTGAGTGCATGGAAGCGGCACCGATCTGGCGGAGGAACGGCTTGATGTGGCGCTCTGAAGGCAGCACCTGTGAGCCGCCTAGCAGGGCCGCGACCGCGTGGTGTGGCAGTGCAGTGCAGCACACAGTGAAGAGGTCGCGGAGCTCCTCCAAAGACACCGCCGTGGATCCGGGAAGGTTGAGCAGCCAGGCGCGCGGCTCGCCGGCGAGGGCCATGGGAAGCCAATTGGCCATGACCTTGTCATCACCCCCGGCTTCAAGGACGGCCTCCTCGTACGCCAGCACGAAAGCTGACGGGTCCACCGCGCCGTCGTAGCGCGGTGGCATCTTCGGCTTGAACTTGAGCGGCCATTGCACCCGCCGCAGGGCGGGGGCTAGGGCTCGGAGCCCCCTGACCCCGTCGTCAAAGATGGCCGTCGGAGTCGGCGGCAGGGCGCCTGCCATGTGGGCGGAGTGCGATGTCGACGGAGCGCAGATCGACGAAAGAGAAGCTACGGCGCACTGCTACCTGGCGCGCCAAATGTCGGATCATGAGTTCCGGCAAACCCTTGAGGTTCGAACACTAGAGTGCGCGCGAAGGTTTTCTCCCTATCGATCCACGCCCTAGCTCTCTAAGATCTTGCGAACGAACTCAACGAACTCACAACACAGAAAGACACAAGATTTATACTGGTTCGGGACATCGTTGTGGTGTAATACCCTACTCCAGTGTGGTGGTGGTGGATTGCATCTTGGGCTGATGATGAACAGTACAGGGGGAAGAACAGCCTCCTGAGGTTGAGGTGTTATTGTGCTCGATAAACTTGTGTGGGTAGGATGCCTCTTGATCTCGATCCCAATCTCCCCTCAATGTGGTAGCTAGTTCTACTTATATAGGCCCTGGTCCTCTCCCCAAATATTGAGCGGGAAGGGGGCCAACAACGGCCAATTCGAAAGGGGACAACTAGTATAAGTTATCCTGACAAAAGGTGGTATTCGCCTGCCAAAGGCTCTAGTAGTGACGCCGTCTTCGGCTCCATGGTGACCTCCGTCCTGCCGTCCTTCTGGTCTTGGTCTCGTTGCACCAATATGGAAACCTTTGCCTGATGCCTCGGTACTCCGCGCCTGCGCTTGCCCCCTTGGCACCAAATGGGAAACAAGGACACTGCGCGCGCTGGCGCCCGCCTGGTCTCGATCGTCATGGCTCACGTCACGAGGACCTCGTGAGGTCTTCCCTGCCTTGATCTCTCCGCCCCTCGTGAGCCTGCCTGGCGAGGCCGCTCCTGAGGAGGTCTTGTGTCATCCGCCTCGCGAGGCTTGGCCCCTCGCGAGGGTCTTAAATGCCTTGTCGATGAAGATGGGCCGTACAGACCTGCCAGCCCAGCCACGCCGCGGGCCACAGGCAGGCAAGTCTGGGGACCCCCATTCCCAGGACGCCGACAGTTGTGTTTCATTCGGATGGCTCTATTAGAGAGTGCACTACTTCAGGATGCTGCTAACGCGACACTACAATCAGAGACCCTTCAAGAAACTATGTGCGATGCCATAATCGCAAACGGTGTTGTATGAAAACAGTCAGAAATGTATAAAATGTTCGCGATGATGGATGCATCAAACACGGTTCAGGTTTTATTTGCGTGTGCAATGAAGGGCATATAGTTCAGTTCAATGAACTATTTGCGATGAGGAGGAACAAAAGAAACGGGCAGCCAGATGAAGGCGTGTGTGATACACAGCATACGGTTCACTTGGATGAACTATTTGTGATTAGGCAACACAAAAGAAACGATGAACCAGATCAAATGTGTGTGCGATATACAGCATGCGGTTCACACGGATGAACTGATTGTGATTAGGCAACACAAAAGAAACGGTTAGCCATATCAAGGTGTGTGGGATATACGGCATGCGATTCTCTCGGATGAACTGTTTGCGTTGACACAAGAGTACAGAAACGGTTCAACTTAACAAGATGTGTGTGTTGTGCGATGGGATTGCATGAGGTTCACTCGGCCCTTGTCGTCAGTGTGTGACCTCTGTGGCAACCGTTCGCACCCCGGGCGCCTCTTCGTGTACCGTGGCAACCGTCCACCTACTCTTCGCCTTTCCCTCTCGATTTGGAACTGTTGTCGCATGCTAGCTCTTCCTCCCTTCTCCATTTGCCTTCACCCTTCTTTCTGCCATTGTTTGATCGTCTTCTCCATGGAGGGAACAAGCCGAAAACGACCCCGTTATTCTTGCCCCGATCTGAATGATGACGCGGTGGAGGAACTCATTGATCGGTGTGACGTCATCATCGGCTAGCATGGCAGGTTCGTTTAAGACCATTCTCGACTCAACTAATAACATCATTACAAGGAACCCAAGGGTTCAGGAACGGTTTTATCTCCCCTATCTTCTTCGCCATGACCCTGCTGACTGGCGTGGGGACGAGGGAAGCCTCGCCTTGTGTAAGTTGATGCCGCTTGATAATGATACATATGATGTTAAGATGCCATCGCTTGAGGGCAAGGCTTGGGCAGGCGTAAATGGAGATTGCGTTGTTTATATTGGGTACAACTACGAGTGGGAACTTGTGAATGTGTACACTCGTCACCGGGTTCCACTTCGAAAAATCTCAGACGACTGCCCAGAGGTTGAGTACACTATTATTCTACATCAGTTCAAATACGATCATGCTGACTGTCGTCTACGGAAGATAGCAACTTGTTGAGTTCCCAACCGCTCTTGGGGTTATAGGAATGCTTATGTTGTCGCTATCTTCGACAAGCTTGTTGTCGTCCTTCATGGTTTGACTCGATGGATATTGCTCAAAAATCAGTTTCTATACACGGATGAGTACTGTGATGGAATTCAATACGAGGGTCTTGTGTTTGCTGCCACCACTCGTGGCACTGTTTTTGCATGGAATCCTGATGATTTCGGTACGTTTGTCTTCCACCGTAATTATAATTGTTTCATCCACATGCATGCGGATTAGCTAGTTTCCCTTCACTAATTAACCTTCTTGTGTTTCCAAGGTCATGTGAACATTCCACCACCTATACTTGAAAATTTTATTCACGAGCATGAGGACGAGCAGGACCCATATACTCAGTGGTGCCTGGCAACTTATTCCGATGGATCACCTCTTCTTGTCTATATACGGGGCACTGCTGATGTTACTAAGGAAGCAGGTGTTGTCTCGTATGGTCGGACTCTCCGGACCTATTCCAACATCCGTTGTAGGGTATTCGGGATGGATACCGGTGTACTAGTGCCAACACCTTCTCCCTGGTTCAGTATTGAAAGTCTTGGAGGAAACTCACTCTTCCTTGGACAAAACTATCCAATGATGGTGGAAGGCGATCCAGCTACTGTTGACACAACGTTACTACCATTTATGAGAAGCAACTGTATCTATATGATAACCCACAATTATAGAGGATCGCAACAGTTTTCGAGGGTAGAGTATTCAACCCAAATTTATTGATTCGACACAAGGGGAGCCAAAGAATATTCTCAAGTATTAGCAGCTAAGTTGTCAATTCAATCACACCTGAAAACTTAATATCTGCAGCAAGGTATTTAGTAGCAAAGTAATATGATAGTAGTGGTAACAGTGGTAAAAGGTAACGGTATCAAAAGTAATATTTTTGGTGTTTTATAGTGATTGTAACAGTAGCAGCGGAAAAGTAAATAAGCGAAGAACAGTATATGAAAAGCTCGTAGGCAATGGATCGGTGATGGAGAATTATGCCGGATGTGGTTCATCATGTAACAGTCATAACGTAGGGTGACACAAAACTAGCTCCAATTCATCAATGTAATGTAGGCATGTATTCCAAATATAGTCATACGTGCTTATGGAAAAGAACTTGCATGACATCTTTTGTCCTACCCTCCCGTGGCAGCGGGGTCCTATCGGAAACGAAGGGATATTAAGGCCTCCTTTTAATAGAGTACCGGACCAAAGCATTAACACATAGTGAATACATGAACTCCTCAAACTACGGTCATCACCGGGAGTGGTCCCGATTATTGTCACTTCGGGGTTGCCGGATCATAACACATAGTAGGTGACTATAGACTTGCAAGATAGGATCAAGAACTCTCATATATTGATGAAAACATAATAGGTTCAGATCTGAAATCATGGCACTCGGGCCCTAGTGACAAGCATTAAGTATAGCAAAGTCATAGCAACATCAATCTCAGAACATAGTGGATACTAGGGATCAAACCCTAACAAAACTAACTCGATTACATGATAAATCTCATCCAACCCATCACCGTCCAGCAAGCCTACGATGGAATTACTCACGCACGGTGGTGAGCATCATGAAATTGGTGATGGAGGATGGTTGATGATGACGATGGCGACGAATTCCCCTCTCCGGAGCCCCGAACGGACTCCAGATCAGCCCTTCCAAGAGAGTTTAGGGCTTGGCGGTGGCTCCGTATCGTAAAATGCGATGAATCCTTCTCTCTGGTTTTTTTCTCCCTGAAAGTGAATATATGGAGTCAAGGTTGAGGTCGGTGGAGCGTCAGGGGGCCCACGAGGCAGGGGGCGCGCCCAGGGGGTAGGGTGCGCCCCCCACCCTCATGGACAGGTGGAGGTCCCCCTGACGTGGATCTTCCTTCCAGTATTTTTTATATATTCCAAAATAATTCTCCGTTGATTTTCAGGTCATTCCGAGAACTTTTATTTCTACACAAAAATAACATCATGGCAATTCTGCTGAAAACAGCGTCAGTCCGGGTTAGTTCCATTCAAATCATGCAAGTTAGAGTCCAAAACAAGGTCAAAAGTGTTTGGAAAAGTAGATACGACGGAGACGTATCAACTCCCCCAAGCTTAAACCTTTGCTTGTCCTCAAGCAATTCAGTTGATAAACTGAAAGTGATAAAGAAAAACTTTTACAAACTCTGTTTGCTCTTGTTGTTGTAAATATGTAAAGCCAGCATTCAGGTTTTCAGCAAAGATTATGAACTAACCATATTCACAATAACATTTAGGTCTCATGTTTACTCATATCAATGGCATAATCAACTAGCGAGCAATAATAATAAATCTCGGATGACAACACTTACTCAAAACAATCATGATATGATATAACAATATGGTATCTCGCTAGCCCTTTCTGAGACCGCAAAACATAAATGCAGGGCACCTTTAAAGATCAAGGACTGACTAGACATTGTAATTCATGGTAAAAGAGATCCAGTCAAGTCATACTCAATTTAAACTAACAGTAATGAATGCAAATGACAGCGGTGCTCTCCAGCTGGTGCTTTTTAATAAGAGGGTGATGACTCAACATAAAAGTAAATGGATAGGTCGTTCGCAGAGGCAAGCAGGGATTTGTAGAGGTGCCAGAGCTCAGTTTTGAAATAGATATGAATAATATTTTGAGCAGTATACTTTCATTGTCAACATAACAACCAAGAGATGGCGATATCTTCCATGCTACACACATTATAGGCGGTTCCCAAACAGAATGGTAAAGTTTATACTCCCCCTCCACGAACAAGCATCAATCCATGCCTTGCTCAAAACAACGAGTGCCTCCAACTAACAACAGTCCTGGGGGAGTTTTGTTTGCAATTATTTTAATTTGATTTGCATAAAGCATGGGACTGGGCATCCCGGTGACTAGCCATTTTCTCGTGAGTGAGGAGCGGAGTCCACTCCTCTTGAGAATAACCCGCCTAACATGGAAGATACGGACAGCCCTAGTTGATACATGAGCTATTCGAGCATACAAAACAGAATGCTTATTTGAAGGTTTAGAGTTTGGCACATACAAATTTACTTGGGACGACAGTTAGATACCATATATAGGTAGGTATGGTGGACTCATATGGAACAACTTTGGGGTTTATGGAATTGGATGCACAAGCAGTATTCCCGCTTAGTACAGGTGAAGGCTAGCAAAAGACTGGGAAGCGACCAGCTAGAGAGCGACAACAGTCATGAACATGCATTAAAATTAATCAACACCGAATGCAAGCATGAGTAGGATATAATGCACCATGAACATAAATATCATAGAGGCTATGTTGATTTTGTTTCAACTACATGCGTGAACATGTGCCAAGTCAAGCCACTCGAATCGTTCAAAGGAGGATACCACCCTATCATACCACATCACAACCATTTTAATAGCATGTTGGCACGCAAGGTAAACCATTATAAGCTCCTAGCTAATTAAGCATGGCATAAGCAACTATAATCTCTAATTGTCATTGCAAACATGTTTATTCATAATAGGCTGAATCAGGAACGATGAACTAATCATATTTACAAAAACAAGAGAGGTCGAGTTCATACCAGCTTTTCTCATCTCAATAAGTTCATCATATAATCATCATTATTGCCTTTCACTTGCACGACCGAATAGTGTGGATAATAATAATAGTGCACGTGTGTTGGACTAAGCTGGAATCTGCAGGCATTCAATTCAAGAGAGAAGACACGGTAATATGGGCTCTTTGTCAGATCAACAATAATGCATATAAGAGCCACTTTAACATTTTAATTATGGTCTTATCCTCTCGACCCCCAAAGAAAAGAAACAAAACTATTTACATGGGAAAGCTCCCAACAAGCAAAAGAAGAACGAGAAATCTTTTTGGGTTTTCTTTTTAATTACTACTACTACATGCATGGAAAGTAAACTAGCTAAAAGCTACAACTAATTTTTTTGGTTTTTCTAAGGTTTATCAAACACACAAGAAGAAAGCATAAAAAAGGAAAATAAACTAGCATGGATGATACAATGAAAAAGTATGAGCACCGACAACTAGCAATGAGTGTGTGAACATGAATGTGATGTCGGTGAGAAATACATACTCCTCCAGGCTTAGGCTTTTGGCCTAAGTTGGTCTATGGCCACGGCTGGCCTGGTGGATATCCAAAGTTGTAGCTGGGGTCGTACTGAGATGCAGCGGCAATTGCCTAATGAGCTACAGCTTGGAGGTGAGCTGTCACCGCCCTCCTCTTGTACTCGGTCGCCTCCTTCCTGGTTATAACATATCTCCCCTTTGCCTGAAAGTCAAAGAAAGTAGGAGCAGGGAGAGCGACGTGATAGGTGCGTCGTCTATCAAAGATTAGTCGGTACTGGAGGAACTGATCGTTCCTCTCAACATACTGATGATGAACCAGAGCATCATAATCTAGATAAGCAGGAGGCAACTCAATATCATACCCACGTATGGGTATATCAAGAAAATTAGCTAGGCGGGTCGCATAAATTCCACCAAAGAAATCTCCATTAATTCTATTATTATGCAACCTATGTGCAACAATGGCTCCCAAATTATAATGTTTATCTCCTAATACAGCACTCCTGAGAACATTGAGGTCAGGGACACACATGTGACATGCTTCATCCTTACCATTTATGCAGCTACCTATGAAGAGAGCAAAATAATGTATAGTAGGAAAATGAATGCTCCCTATGGTAGCTTGTGTTATATCTCTAGATTCCCCCACAGTTATACTAGCAAGAAAATCTCTAAACTCAAATTTGCGAGGCTCACTAGTGCTGCCCCATTGTGGAAGTTTGCAAGCAGTATTAAAATCCTCTAAGTCCATAGTATAAGAATTTTGATAAAGATCAAATAGGACAGTTTGAGAATTGCGTGATGATGAAAATTCAAACCTTCTCACACGGAGAGCACCATAGGACAGCACCAATAATAAAACATGCAACTCAAACCAATCTTGATCATCAAATAGCCCATAGGACAAAACGGATCTACTCAAACATCATAGGATAGCCAAACATCATTGGGAAATAATATATAGCGTTGAGCACCATGTTTAAGTTGAGATTATAGAGGGTAAGAGAGAGGTTACAACGCTGCATAGAGGGTGGAAGAGTTGGTGATGATGGCGGTGAAGTTGTTGGTGAAGATTGCGGTGATGATGATGGCCACGGCAACAAACAGGAACTGGCACTGGGCACTGGATCAATATGTTAGTCCCAAAAATAGTATAAAAAGTTGCCAAAAGTATATGAAAGTTGTAGAATATTGGCATGGAACAATCAAAAATTATAGATACAACGGAGACGTATCAGCATCCCCAAGCTTAATTCTTGCTCGTCCTCGAGTAGGTAAATGATAAAAAAGATAATTTTTGATGTGGAATGCTACCTAGCATAATCTTGATCACATATCTAATCATGGCATGAATATTAAGATACGAGTGATTCAAAGCAATATTCTATCATTTGACATAAAACAATAATACTTCAAGCCTACTAATAAAGCAATCATGTCTTTTCAAAATAACATGGCCAAAGAAAGTTATCCCTACAAAATCATATGGTCTGGCTATGCTCCATCTTCACCACACAAAATATTCACATCATGCACAACCCCGATGACAAGCCAAGCAATTGTTTCATACTTTTGACGTTCTCAAACCTTTTCAACTTTGACGCAATACATGAGCGTGAGCCATGGACATAGCACTATAGGTGGGATAGAATATGATGGTGGAGAAGACAAAAAGGAGAAGATAGTCTCACATCAACTAGGCGTATCAACGGGCTATGGAGATGCCCATCAATAGATATCAATGTGAGTGAGTAGGGATTGCCATGCAACGAATGCACTAGAGATATAAGTGTATGAAAGCTCCAACTGAAACTAAGTGGGTGTGCATCCAACTTGCTTGCTCATGAAGACCTCGGGCATTTGAGGAAGCCCATCATCGGAGTATACAAGCCAAGTTCTATAATGAAAATTTCCACTAGTATATGAAAGTGATAACTCAAGAGACTCTCTATATGAAGAACATGGTGCTACTTTGAAGCATAAGTGTGGTAAAAGGATAGTAACATTGCCCCTTCTCTCTTTTTCTCTCATTTTTTTATTTTATATTTTTTGGGGGGCCTTCTCCTTTTTTTGGCCTTTCTCTTTTTTTTCTTTTCTTATTTTTATTTTATTTTATTTTTCTTCCGGAGTCTCATCCTGACTTGTGGGGGAATCATAATCTCCATCATCCTTTCCTCACTGGGGCAATGCTCTAATAATGATGATCATCACACTTTTATTTACTTACAACTCGATACTAGAACAAAGATATGACTCTATATGAATGCCTCCGGCGGTGTACCGAGATGTGCAATGATCTAGCGTAGCAATGACATCAAAAAACGGACAAGCCATGAAAACTTCATGCTAGCTATCTTACGATCATGCAAAGCAATATGACAATGAATGCTCAAGTCATGTATATGATGATGATGGAAGTTGCATGGAAATATATCTCGGGATGGCTATGGAAATGCCATGATAGGTAGGTATGGTGGCTGTTTTGAGGAGAAGGTATATGGTGGGTTTATGGTACCGGCGAAAGTTGCGCGATACTAGAGAGGCTAGCAATGATGAAGGGTGAGAGTGTGTATAATCCATGGACTCAACATTAGTCATAAAGAACTCACATACTTATTGCAAAAATCTATTAGTCATCGAAACAAAGTACTACGTGCATGCTCCTAGGAGGATAGATTGGTAGGAAAAGACCATCGCTCGTCCCCGACCGCCACTCATAAGGAAGACAATCAATAAATACCTCATGCTCCAACTTCGTTACATAACGGTTCACCATACGTGCATGCTACGGGAATCACAAACCTCAACACAAGTATTTCTACAATCCACAACTACCCACTAGCATGACTCTAATATCACCATCTTCATATCGCAAAACTATTGCAAGGAATCAAACACATCATATTCAGTGATCTACAAGTTTTATGTAGGATTTTATGACTAACCATGTGAATGACCAATTCCTATCATCTCTCTAAATAGATATAAGTGAAGCAAGAGAGTTTAATTCTTTCTAAAAAAGATATGCCCACGCTCTAACAAATATAGGTGAAGCAAAAGAGCATTCTACAAATGGTGGTTGTCTATGTGAAGAGAAACAAGCAATCCAAACTTCAAATGACATAAGTGAAGCACATGAAGCATTCTATAAAGCCATACTCAAAAGATATAAGTGAAGTGCAAAGAGCATTCTATAAATCAACCAAGGACCATCTCATACCAGCATGGTGCATAAAAGGAAAATCAAAACTAAATGCAAAAGACGCTCCAAGATTGCACATATCGCATGAACGAAACGAATCCGAAAACATACCGATACTTGTTGAAGAAAGAGGGGATGCCTTCCAGGGCATCCCCAAGCTTAGACGCTTGAGTCTCCTTGAATATTTACTTGGGGTGACTTGGGAATCCCCAAGCTTGAGTTCTTGCCTCTCTTCCTTCTTCTCACATCGAGACCTTCTCGATCATCGAACACTTCATCCACACAAAACTTCAACAGAAAACTCGGTAAGATCCGTTAGTATAATAAAGCAAATCACTACTCTAAGTACTATTGCAAACCAATTCATATTTTGTTTTTGCATTATGTCTACTTTAATACAACTTTTTCATGGCTTAATCCACTGATATAAATCGATAGTTTCATCAAAACAAGCCAACTATGCATCAAAAACAGAATCTGTCTAAAACAGAACAGTCTGTAATAATCTGAACATTCACCATACTTATGATACTTGAAAAATTCTGCACAAATTAGGAAAAATAAACAATTTGTATAGAAAGACAGTGCAAAAAGAATCAGAACCGTTTGACCTTCCAGCTAAAAATGTAAAATCTGGCACTACAGCCAAAGTTTCTGTCCTGCACCGTACAAACCATCAAGCAAATGTAAACATCCTAAAGGAAAACCTTGGCACATTATTTTTATAATACAATGGAATTGTACAAGGGGATAAGTATTTTTGTTGAAAAGTTTCTGTAATCAAGATTCACAAAGTTACCGTGAGCATGAACAAAGTTCAAGGAGCTCTCCCACTTCAACAATGCTTGTCTTTCTCACTTTCACTTTCCTTTTTGAAAAAGTTTTGGGTTCCCCTCTTTATTTTTGATGTTTTTAAACTATATGAAAGAACTCAACAGAAATAAATGACTCTCTAAAACTTCTGGGTTGTCTCCCTGGCAGTGCTTTCTTTAAAGCCATTAAGCTAGGCATATAGTGCTCAAGTAATGAATCCACCCGGATCCCAAGGTATATCAAAGCCAATTTTAATTAAGAATGATTTGTAATTTAGTAGTGAGCACAAAGTAACATATATCATGTAACAACGAAGTCTAACTCTCTTCCTATGCATCGGCATGTCATAAAAGAACAATTCATGCACACAAAGTAAAGGCCAATGCATAGCATAAGCAATTTCTTGCAATTTTATCATATTGGAAACATAGAGAGGTGGAGATATAGTTCCTCTCTCATAATAATTGCAAGTAGGAGCAGCAAGCACATGCATATTATATCTATCAAAATCATCATGTGTAGTAGTAAAACGCAACTCATTAATGTAATCCTTAATAAGGGCAAACTTCTCCGATATAGTGTAGCCAGGAGAATTCAAAAAGATAATAGGACTACCATGCGTTGGTGCAATAGCAACAATTTCATGTTTAACATAAGGAACTATAGCAAGTTCATCTCCATAAGCATAATTCATATTGGCATCTTGGCCACAAGCATAGCAAGCATCATCAAAAAGGGATATTTCAAAAGAATCAACGGGATCATAGCAATTATCATAGTATTCATCCTTTGGTAAGCATGAAGGGGAATTAAACAATGTACGAGTTGAAGAGTTACTCTCATTAGAAGGTGGGCACGGGTGATCAATCCGCTCTTCCTCCTTTTGTTCTTCGCTCTCCTCCTCATCTTTTTCATCCAATGAGCTCATAGTTTCATCAACTTCTTCCTCCATAGATTCCTGCAAAATATTAGTCTCTTCTTGGACAGCGGAGACTTTCTCAATAAGTGCATTAATTTCGTAATTGTATTCATAATTCTCATAACAATATTTCAGGATAGCTAAATTTTCAGGTCTATAAACCGAATCATCAAAATCTTTAAACTCTTTAAACATAGATTCAATTTCATAAGCACCCATAAAAGCAACAAATTCTTCTATTTGTTCCACATCATAGTAATCATATATACCATTAGCATAAGAAGCTAAGGTTTTATTATCATTAAATTCGCATAAAAAGGGAAGGTGTGGAGCCTTCATCCTAGAGCAACAAGTATAATCATATCTCAAGCATAGTTGCCTAGCATACCGATTCAATATATGAATTTGATCCCATAATAGTTTCCCTTTTTGTGTCAAGCGGTAATCCCTAAAGTATTCACGTTGATCCAACGTTACTCCCATTACATAATTGAATGGGGTTTTCTCAGGATTATTAAAGTAGTACATAATATCTTTCACATAACCAGCATCGAGGGTTTTAGGAGGTTCCCCATCTCCATGTGCATAAAGTACACCTAATTTTTTTTGTGTTTCGTGTTCCATATCTATAACTAAAGATAAAGAACAACTAAGAACAGCAAATAAAAATTACTTAGTGATAAAGCAAACAAGCACACACGAGAATATTCACCCCACGCTATTGCTCCCCGAAAACGGCGCCAGAAAAAGGTCTTGATAACCCACAAGTATAGGGGATCGCAACAGTTTTCGATAAGTAAGAGTGTCGAACCCAACGAGGAGCTAAAGGTAGAACAAATATTCCCTCAAGTTCTATCGACCACCGATACAACTCTACGCACAGTTGATGTTCGCTTTACCTAGAACAAGTATGAAACTAGAAGTACTTTGTAGGTGTTTTCGGATAGGTTTGCAAGATAATAAAGAGCAAGTAAATAGAAGCTAAGGGTTGTTTAGATAAAGACACAACTAAGTTAGTTTTAGTAAAGAGCTTGTTGTTACGAGAAAGTTATTTGTCCCTAGGCAATCGATAACTAGACGGTTGAGGGAGTCCTGGATTAGGGGTCTCCGGACAACCGGACTATATCCTTTGGCCGGACTGTTGGACTATGAAGATACAAGATTGAAGACTTTGTCCCGTGTCCAGATGGGACTCTACTTGGCGTGGAAGGCAAGCTGGGCAATACGGATATGCATATCTCCTCCTTTGTAACCGACCTTGTGTAACCCTAGCCCCCTCCGGTGTCTATATAAACCGGAGGGTTTGAGTCCGCAGGACAAGATACAATCATACCATAGGCTAGCTTCTAGGGTTTAGCCTCTCCGATCTCGTGGTAGATCAACTCTTGTAATACTCATATCATCAAGAACAATCAAGCAGGACGTAGGGTATTACCTCCATCACGAAGGCCCAAACCTGGGTAAACATCGTGTCCCCTGCCTCCTGGTACCATCCGCCTTAGACGCACAGTTCTGGACCCCCTACCCGAGATCCGTCGGTTTTGACACCGACATTGGTGCTTTCATTGAGAGTTCCACTGTGTCGTCACCATAAGGCTCGATGGCTCCTTCGACCATCGCTAGCGATGCGGTCCAGGGTGAGGCTTTCCTCCCCGGACAGATCTTCATATTCGGCGGCTTTGCACTGCGGGCCAATTCGTTTAGCCATCTGGAGCAGATTGAGAGCTACGCCCCTGGCCATCAGGTCAGATTCGGAAACTTGAACTACACGACTGATATCCGCGGAGACTTGATCTTTGACGGATTCGAGCCCATGCCGGACGCGCCGCGCAGTCACGACGAGCAAGACGTAACTCTACCGTCGGACAGTGTTCGGGAGATCGCATCTACAGCTACTCCGGCTTTTAATCTGGAGCAAGTCGCGACATCCGAGAGCGGAGGGATGGACCCCGCCATGGAGGCCGCACTCTCAGCGGCGATAGAGCCGGATACTGACTAGACCCCCTACGAGAGTCGTGTTGCCGAACCACTGGATTCATCTTCGGCCACGGACTCCGAGCCGCTCATATCCGTGCCCGTCGAGTCCGACTGGGCGCCGATCATGGAGTTCACCTCCACGGATATCTTTCAGCACTCACCTTTTGGAGATGTGCTAAATTCATTGAGGTCTCTCTCCCTGTCAGGAGAACCTTGGCCAAACTATGTCCGGCTAGAATGGGATGTGGACGACAGAGAAATTCGCTGCCCACCCACCACCCCCTTGCTAGCAGACAGATGGACCGAAGTCCTTGCGGCCAAGGAGCATGTACTCGAGCGCCCGTCCAAGAGTTACCCAAAACGCAGGTTGCTACCTCACCTTGAGGAGGAAGCATTGAAACCTCATTCACCAGTGTACGATGTGGCTAACCGTCCACTACGCGGCCGAGCCAGAGAGGTAGTCAGCCTAAAGTTCAGTCTGCACCCCGTCGCCACTCAGTCAAAGATACTAAGGCCTGGGGCAACACAGAGGACCTGCGAGACATCTTGGACAGCAAGGCAAAAATCGCAAGGTCAATATATGGGACACGAACACGTGCACCCACACGGGACGATGATCATCACGTCGGATACACCAAGAGTAAATCTGGCCGGGCCGAATACAACAGACAAGACTCATACGAACTACGTCGGGATATAGCCCGGCACAAAGGCGCCACACACCCCCTATACTTCACTGATGAAGTTATGAATCATGAATTCCCGGAGGATTTCAAACCCATAAATATCGAATCATACGATGGCACAACAGATCCCGCTGTATGGATTGAGGATTTCCTCCTTCACATCCACATGGCTCGCGGTGACGATCTACATGCCATCAAGTACCTCCCACTAAAACTCAAAGGACCAGCTCGGCATTGGCTGAATAGCTTGCCAGGAGATTCCGTCGGCAGTTGGGAGGATTTGGAAGATGCATTTCTTGACAACTTCCAGGGCACTTATGTGCGGCCACTGGATGTTGATGCTTTGAGCCACATAACCCAGCAGCCAGGGGAATCGTCCAGACAATTCTGGACACGATTCCTGACTAAGAAAAATCAAATTGTAGATTGTCCGGATGCAGAAGCCCTAGCGGCATTCAAGCATAACATCCGCGACGAGTGGCTCGCCCGCCACCTCGGCCAGGAGAAGCCGAAATCTATGGCAGCCCTCACAACACTCATGACCCGCTTTTGCGCGGGCGAGGACAGTTGGCTGGCTCGCAGCAACAACACATCAAGGAATCCGGATACCTCGGATACCAAAGACGTTAACGGTAGGCAGCGTCGTAATAGACCAAAGTGCCGCAATAATGGCGATAACACCGAAGATATGGCAGTCAATGCCGGATTCAAAGGCTCTAGATCTGGTCAGCGGAAAAAGCCATTCAAAAGAAATACTCTGGCTCCGTCCAGTCTAGATCGCATACTGGATCACTCGTGTCAAATCCATGGCACCCCTGACAAGCCAACCAATCACACCAACAGAGAATGTTGGGTGTTCAAGCAGGCCGGCAAGTTAAATGCCAAAAACAAGGACAAGGGGCTGCATAGCGATGACGAGGAGGAGCCCCGACCGCCGAACCCAGGAGGACAGAAGGGGTTTCCCCCACAAGTAAAGACAGTAAACATGATATATGCAACCCACATTCCCAAGAGGGAGCGGAAGCGTGCACTAAGGGACGTCTACGCGATGGAGCCCGTCGCCCCAAAGTTCAACCCATGGTCTGCTTGTCCGATCACCTTCGATCGCAGGGACCACCCCACTAGCATTCGTCATGGCGGATCCGCCGCACTGGTCCTACAACCCATCATTGACGGATTTCACCTCACTCAAGTCCTTATGGACGGCGGCAGCAGCCTAAACCTGCTTTATCAGGATACAGTGCGAAAAATGGGTATCGATCCCTCAAGGATCAAACCCAGCAAAACCACATTTAAAGGCGTCATCCCAGGTGTAGAGGCCCATTGCACGGGCTCAATCACACTGGAAGTGGTCTTCGGATCACCGGATAACTTCCGAAGCAAAGAGTTAATCTTCGACATCGTCCCGTTTCGCAGTGGCTATCATGCACTGCTCGGACGGACAACATTTGCAAAATTCAATACAGTGCCGCATTACGCATACCTCAAGCTCAAGATGCCAGGACCTCGCGGGGTCATAACAGTAAATGGAAACACAGCACGCTCGCTCCGTACGGAAGAGCACACTCCAGCCCTTGCAGCAGAGGCACAAAGCAGCCTATTCAGACAGACCACTCATTCGGCTTTACAGCCCCCGGACACCTTCAAGCGAGTCCGGAATAATCTGCAACAGGATCTCCTGGCGCGATCTGCGCTCGCCTAGCAATTCGGCCCCCGTCCCAGTCCCAGTGCAGCGACGAAATTCGCGCCACCTGTACATAACTACGCATTGAAAATACCATGGACATAGGCGGGGGCACAATCAGGACACGCCCCACATTGTGGCTTAACCACACCAGGGGTTGTATACCTTTGACATGCCTTTTCTCTTTCAGGGCCTAACTCTTCAGAAGGCCTTTCTGACAGTCCGACTGCCGGACACATTCCGGAAGCAACAACCAAGGTGGCAAGAAGCTAAGATGAACACAGGAACCGCCATGTGGTCTCTAGTAATACTTGATATACCCGCTTTTCACTATTTATGCGTAGCTGGCCTTGGATAGGACATTTTGAATTGTCCTACTTTACGCTTATTGCACTACTTGTACCAGTATGCTTCGACGTATTATTCAAATAACAATGCATATTATTAATCTGTCATTGCATTATTTAAGTTTTTCTCTTTCTCTTATATGTCCATTTATGACATTCCGCACCTGCACGCTTGGGTACGGTCCGTACGCCAGGGGCTCTCGTTTACCCCGTAATACGGCGCAAGAAGTCTGAACACTTTCGACAGTGCGGCACCCCGAACTTATAGCATTATATGCATCAGCTCCGAATCATGTCTTGGGTCAAATGTTGGGTTGCCCGGCTCCCATGCTTTGGTACCTTACGTTCCGCTATATCGGCTAAGGTAGCGGTGGGAGAACTACTGTGGTTGTGTCCAGGTTCTTCCGGACGAGCACCTCGGTAGAGAAAGCCAAAAATTGACTGTCGTGATAAGGCCGCCTTGTGAAGTTCGACCAACTGCTTCAGCTGGTCGCTCAAGGACATGGGGTGTTCGGTCCCAGTATACTGAGACCAGAACAACTTCTCCGTTGAGCTCCCCTCCTCAGCCCAGTAAAACTCTGCCGCATCCATCACACTGCGGGGAAGATCTGCAAACGCTCCTGGAGATCTCCGAACTTGGGTAAGAAAAAGGAAAGTCTCCTTCACATGCTTGCTTTGCATATTGAATGCCTTACCCGCTGCTATCTTCTTTGCCGCATCAATCTCCTGGAGGGCCTTGTGAGCTTCAGCCTTGGCGCTCCGGACGCTTTCAAGCGCCTGCGCGAGCTCGGACTCCCACGTCTTGGATTCAAGCTCCAAGGACTCATGCTTTTTGGCGAGAGCCTCGAGCTCTTGCTGCACCTCGCCCACTCGGGCTTCTTGTTTCTCCCGTTAAATATGTTCTTTGGCCGCTTTGTCTTCGGCCGCGGACAACGCCTTCCTCAGGGTCTCCACCTCGGTCGTGGCCCCTGACAAATTCATGATGATTCTATTACTTTACATCGAACTTCCTTTTAACTATATAAACTGGGGTATATCTTACCTTTGCTCTCTTCGAGCTGCCCCTTGGTAAGGCCGAGCTCGTCCTCGGACCGCTTCAGGGCCTGCTTCAGCGCAGAGACCTCCGCAGTACGTGCAGCAGCGGCCAGCAGGGAAGCCTGCACATACACATAGACATACTCTATTTAGACTCCTGAGTTATCATTTGATACTCTATTCGGCTTTTCTTCGCGAACGCCGAACAGAGCATCAGGGGCTACTATCTATGCGGTAATATTTTTATATTTTGAATGCTTACCTCAAAGCCTGTTAGGAGACTGGCGCAAGCTTCGGTCAGTCCGTTTTTGGCGAACTGAACCTTCTTGACCACCGCACTCATGATAGTGTGGTGTTCTTCATCGATGGAAGCGCTGTGAAGCGCTTCCAGCAAGTTGTCTGGTGCCTCTGGTTGGATAGAGCACACCGGCACGGATGGTTGGCCCCCTTAATGGGGGACCGCCTGTAGTAATCCAGAACCATTGAAGGTTCCGGCGCAGTGTCCGGCTGGGGCCTGAACTCGAAGCCCATAGGAGCCTCGCTCCCTTGGTACCCAGGGTTCGGGAGGTCGCTGCGAGACGCCCCCAGGATTGCCTCCCCTTGGGTCGGTGCCTTTTGAGACACCACCTCGACGTTGTCTGTAGGGCGAGGGGTGGAAGCCGTTGGAGGAGAACTGTTGTTCTTATCCGACGAGCCCAAAGAGCCGCTCGACGAGGGTACGTCGAGATGAGCTCGGGCCAGACTGCATAATCAGGTTCGACATGAGCAAAGGCAGTACAATAAAACATACCATGAAGTACTATGGTGTACGGACACCTACGACTTCGCCAGGGGCTTGTCCCTGGGTAGCCACTCGTCGCCGCTGTCGGCGGCCGTCGTGGCACAGTCCGGAGGGAGGGTCTTTCCCTTCTTGGACCCTTTGGCCTCCCGGGATGGGTCGGCCTTCCTTTTCTTGTCTCCCCCGGCTGGGGGGAGAACTTTTCTCCTCCTCCTTGTTTCCGTGGGAGGAGTGCACGTCAGACTCATCGGATGATGAGTCTGACAGAACCACCTTGCGCCGGAGACCCTTTCGGGTCCCCGCGGCCTTCTTCTTGGCCGTTTTTTCCAGCACCTCGTAAGGTTCCCGAGTCAGCATCTTCGTTAGAAGAGCGTTTGCGGGATCTTCGGGCAGGGGGGATGGGCAATCAAGCTGCTCCGCTGTATTTATCCAGTCCTGTTAATGACATGAAAGCTTAGATCCAGCACATAACTGAACCAGGGCACATAAATACCCTGAGAGATATAAAAGCCTACCGGATGGGCGCGGCACTTTGTGCTGAGTTCGCGGTCCTCAGTGAGGAAGGGAGGAATCTCGGCGCCCTTGAACAGCACCCTCCAGACGTCCTCGTGCGTCGTGTCATAGAGCTCTCGCAGCGTCTGGTGCTAGGCCGAGTCGAACTCCCACAAAACAAATGCTCGTTGTTGGCATGGAAGGATCCGGCGGAAGAGCATAACCTAGACCATGTTGACGAGCTTGATTTTCTTGTTCGTCATGTTCTGGATGCAGGTCTGGAGTCCGGTCAGCTCTACCGAAGAACCCTAGGACAGGCCCTTCTTTTTCCAGGAGGTGAGCTGCGTGGGGATTCCGGATCAAAATTTGGGGGCCGCCACCCAGTTGGAGTCACGTGGCTCGGTGATGTAGAACCACCCCGATTGCCACCCCTTTATGGTATCCACGTAGGTACCCTCGAGCCAGGTGACATTAGGCATCTTGCCCACCATGGAGCCTCCGCATTCTGCTTGCTGGCCTCCCACCACCTTCGGTTTGACATTGAAGGTTTTCAGCCATAAGCTGAAGTGGGGCCTGATGCGGAGGAAGGCCTCGCACACGACGATAAACGCCGAGATGTTTAGGATGAAGTTGGGGGCCAGATCATGAAAATCCAGTCCATAGTAGAACATGAGCCCGCGGACAAATGGGTGGAGAGGAAATCCCAGTCCGCGGACGAAATGGGTAAGAAAAACTACCCTCTCATGGGGTTCAGGTGTTGGGACGATCTGCCCCGCATTCGGCAGCCGGTGCGCGATATTCGCAGGTAGGTATCCGGCCTCCCATAACTTTTTGATGTTTTCCTCCATGACGGAGGAAACCATCCACTTGCCTCCTGCTCCAGACATGCTTGGAGTGGTTTGAGAAGAGGAATGCGAGCTTGGGCGCTAGAGCTCGAGTGTGCGGGAATGGGTAAGCGAGAAGGAAGAAGGCGTGGGTAAAAAAAGTAGATCTTAGTCCCTTTATAAGGGCGGAGGAGGGGATGAGTCTCCCCACTTGCCTGGCAAAACCGCTTATTCCCCAGGCATCGTAATTGATGGTGTGGTTGGGTTACCCACGTCCGTATTGATAAGAATCCCGTGATAAGGGGAACACGATCTCTTCTTTGACAAGACGTATCAAGAAAACTGCCTCGCGATATGTGCGGAGCTGGTTGAGAAAAGCGGTTCGAATAATAACTGGGCCATGAAGTGATGTCATGCTATCGAAACGCGTTAGCAGATTAGATTTTCGGAAGTATTATTCTCTCTATGGTGGTATGTGGAACTTATTTTGCAGGGTCGGACACTATCCTTGTATTCAAACTCTTCCATGGTGTATTCGGAGGAGGAACCCACCTTGCAATGCTGAAGACAACACTGCGCGTCGGACTCATCATCATTGAAGCCTGGTTCAGGGGCTACTGAGGGAGTCCTGGATTAGGGGGTCTCCAGACAGCCGGACTATATCCTTTGGCCGGACTGTTGGACTATGAAGATACAATATTGAAGACTTCGTCCCGTGTCCGGATGGGACTCTACTTGCGTGGAAGGCAAGCTAGGAAATACGGATATGCATATCTCCTCCTTTGTAACCGACCTTGTGTAACCCTAGCCCCCTCCGGTGTCTATATAAACCGGAGGGTTTTAGTCCGCAGGACAAGATACAATCATACCATAGGCTAGCTTCTAGGGTTTAGCCTCTCCGATCTCGTGGTAGATCAACTCTTGTAATACTCATATCATCAAGAACAATCAAGCAGGACGTAGGGTATTACCTCCATCACAAGGGCCCGAACCTGGATAAACATCGTGTCCCCTGCCTCCTGTTACCATCCGCCTTAGACGCACAGTTCGGGACCCCCTACCCGAGATCCGCCGGTTTTGACACCGACACCGGTAATCACTATTGCAATTTTATATGAGGGAGAGGCATAAGCTAACATACTTTCTCTACTTGGATCATATGCACTTATGATTGGAACTCTAGCAAGCATCCTCAACTACTAAAGATCATTAAGGTAAAACCCAACCATAGCATTAAAGTATCAAGTCCTCTTTATCCCATACGCAACAACCCCCTTACTCGGGTTTGTGTTTCAGTCACTCACGCAACCCACTATAAGTGAATCATGAACGTATTGCAACACCCTACAGCGGGGATCCCTCATGCTTGTGCTACACGGAGAGCACCATAGGACATCACCAATAATAAAACATGCAACTCAAACCAATCTTGATCATCAAATAGCCCATAGGACAAAACGGATCTACTCAAACATCATAGGATAGCCAAACATCATTGGGAAATAATATATAGCGTTGAGCACCATGTTTAAGTAGAGATTACAGCGTGTAAGAGAGAGGTTACACCACTGCATAGAGGGGGGAAGAGTTTGTGATGATGGCGGTGCAGTTGTTGGTGAAGATTGCGGTGATGATGATGATGGCCACGGCAGCGTTCCGGCGCCACCGGAAGAGAAGGGGAGAGGGGGCCCCTTCGTCTTATTCTTCCTTGACCTACTCCCTTGATGGGAGAAGGGTTTCCCCTCTGGTCCTTGGCGTCCATGGCGTGGGAGGGGCGATAGCCCCTCCGAGATTGGATTTCTCTCTCTGTCTCTCTCTGTTTCTGCTTTTTCATATTCTACCCTTTCACCGTTTCTTATATTCCCGGAGATCCGTAACTCCGATTGGGCTGAAATTTTAACACGATCTCTATCTGGATATTAGCTTTCTTGCGGAGAAAGAAGGGCATCAGCCGCCTTACGGGGTGGCCACGAGGGTCAGGGGCACGCCTGCCCCCCTGGGGCGCGCCCCCTTGCCTCGTGGCCCCCTCGGGCATCATCTCGCGTGGATTTTTCTTCCCAAAATCATATATATTCCAAAAACAATCTCCATCAATTTTTATCCCGTTTGGACTCCATTTGATATGGATATTCTGCGAAACAAAAAACATGCAACAAACAGGAACTGGCACTGGGCACTGGATCAATATGTTAGTCCCAAAAATAGTATAAAAAGTTGCCAAAAGTATATGAAAGTTGTAGAATATTGGCATGGAACAATCAAAAATTATAGATACGACGGAGACGTATCATCAACTTATTCAAATCAAGTCTACGATATAAAGAGAGAGGCATAACACTAACACCGGCTCCAAGATCACATAAAGCAGTTTTAACATAGTTTCTTCTAATGGAGCATGGTATAGTTGGTACTCCGGGATCTCCTAGTTTCTTAATTATTCCACCCTTAAAAGTATAATTAGCAAGCATGGTGGAAATTTCAGCTTTCGGTATCTTTCTTTTATTAGTAACAATATCTTTCATGTACTTAGCATAAGGATTCATTTTAAGCATATCAGTCAAACGCATACACAAGAAGATAGGTCTAATCATTTCAGCAAAGCGCTGAAAATCATCATCATCCTTTTTCTTGGATGGTTTAGGAGGAAAAGGCATGGGTTTCTGAACCCATGGTTCTCTTTCTTTACCATGATTCCTAGCAACAAAGTCTCTCGTATCATAACGTTGATTATTTGATTGTGGGTTATCAAGATCAACAGCAGGTTCAGTTTCTACATCATTATCATTGCTAGGTTGAGCATCAGTATGAACATCGTCATTAACATTATCACTAGGTTCATGTTCATTACCAGATTGGGTTTGAGCATCAGAAATAGAGATATCATTGGGATTCTCAGGTGTGTCATCAACAGGTTCACTAGAAGCATGCAAAGTCCTATCATTTTTCTTTTTATTCCTCTTAGAAGGACTAGATGCATCAATATTATTTCTCTGAGAATCTTGCTCAATTCTCTTAGGATGCCCCTCAGGATACAAAGGTTCCTGAGTCATTTTACCACCTCTAGTAATAACTCTAACAACATTATCATTTTTCTTACTATTTAATTCATTGAGCAAATCATTCTGAGCTTTAAGTACTTGTTCTACTTGAGTGGTAACCATAGAAGCATGTTTACTAATAAGTTTAAGTTCACCTTTAACATTAGCCATATAATCACTCAAGTGTTCAATCATATAAGCATTATGTTTCAATTGTCTACCAACATAAGCATTAAAATCTTCTTGCTTAACCATAAAGTTATCAAATTCATCTAAGCATAGTCTAGCAAAATTAGTAGGAGGGATTTCAGCTTTATCATATCTATAGAGAGAATTTACCTTTACTACCTATGTCGGGTTATCAAGACCATGTACTTATTCAACAAGCGGTAAATTAAGACCATGTATTTCTTCAATAGGATGTAAATTCTTAACATCTTCAACTTTAGTACCTTTTTCTTTCATAGATTTCTTTGCCTATTGCATATCTTCAGGACTGAGAAATAGAATACCCCTTTTCTTCGGAGTTGGCTCAGGAGTTGGTTCAGGAATTGGATCAGGGATTGGATCAGGAAGTGTCCAATTATTTTCATTAGTCAGCATATTATTCAATAGAATTTCACCTTCATCAATAGTTCTTTCCCTGAAAACACAACCAGCACAACTATCCAGTTAATCTCTGGAAGCATCGATTAGTCCATTATAAAAGATATCAAGTATTTCATTTTTCTTGAGAGGATGATCAGGAAAAGCATTAAGTAATCGGAGAAGCCTCCCCCAAGCTTGTGGGAGACTCTCTTCTTCAATTTGCACAAAATTATATATTTCCCTTAAAGCAGCTTGTTTCTTATGAGCAGGGAAATATTTAGCAGAGAAGTAATAAATCATATCCTGGGGACTACGCACACAACCAGGATCAAGAGAATTAAACCATATCTTAGCATCACCCTTTAATAAGAATGGAAATATCTTAAGGATGTAATAGTAGCGAGTTTTCTCATCATTACTGAACAGGGTGGCTATATCATTTAATTTAGTAAGATGTGTCACAACAGTTTCAGATTCATAACCATAGAAAGGATCAGATTCAACTAAAGTAATTATCTCAGGATCAACAGAGAAATCATAATCCTTATCAGTAACAAAGATAGGTGAAGTAGCATAAGCGGGATCATATTTCATTCTAGCATTCAGAGTTTTTTGTTTCAGCTTAGCTAATAATTTCTTAAGATCATTCCTATCATTGCAAGCAAGAAAATCTCTAGCAGTTTCTTCATCCATAACATAGCCCTCAGGCACAATAGGTAATTCATATCTAGGGGAGAATCTTCATCATCACTTTCATCAATATTATCAGTTTCAATAATTTCATTCTCTCTAACCCTAGCAAGTTGTTCATCAAGAAATTCACCAAGTGGCACAGTAGTATCAAGCATGGAAGTAGTTTCATCATAAGTATCATGCATAGAAGAAGTGGGATCATCAATAACATGCGACATATCAGAATTAATAGCAGAAGCAGGTTTAGGTGTCGCAAGCTTACTCAAAACAGAAGGTGAATCAAGTGCAGAGCTAGATGGCAGTTCCTTACCTCCCCTCGTAGTTGAGGGATAAATATTGCTTCTTGGATCTTTCAAGTTCTTCATAATGATAAGCAGATATAAATCCCAAGTGACTCAAAGAATAGAGCTATGCTCCCCGGCAACGGCGCCAGAAAATAGTCTTGATAACCCACAAGTATAGGGGATCGCAACAGTTTTCGAGGGTAGAGTATTCAACCCAAATTTATTGATTTGACACAAGGGGAGCCAAAGAATATTCTCAAGTATTAGCAGTTGAGTTGTCAATTCAACCACACCTGGAAACTTAATATCTGCAGCAAGGTATTTAGTAGCAAAGTAATATGATAGTAGTGGTAACAGTGGTAAAAGGTAACGGTAGCAAAAGTAATATTTTTGGAGTTCTATAGTGATTGTAACAGTAGCAGCGGAAAAGTAAATAAGTGAAGAACAATATATGGAAAGCTCATAGGCAATGGATCGGTGATGGAGAATTATGCCGGATGCGGTTCATCATGTAACAGTCATAACATAGGGTGACACAAAACTAGCTCCAATTCGTCAATGTAATGTAGGCATGTATTCCGAATATAGTCATGCGTGCTTATGGAAAAGAACTTGCATGACATCTTTTGTCCTACCCTCCCATGGCAGCGGGGTCCTATTGGAAACGAAGGGATATTAAGGCCTCCTTTTAATAGAGTACTGGACCAAAGAATTAACACATAGTGAATACATGAACTCCTCAAACTACGGTCATCACCGGGAGTGGTCCCGATTATTGTCACTTCAGGGTTGCCGGATCATAACACATAGTAGGTGACTATAGACTTGCAAGATAGGATCAAGAACTCTCATATATTGATGAAAACATAATAGGTTCAGATCTGAAATCATTGCACTCGGGCCCTAGTGACAAGAATTAAGCATAGCAAAGTAATAGCAACATCAATCTCAGAACATAGTGGATACTAGGGATCAAACCCTAACAAAACTAACTCGATTACATGATAAATCTCATCCAACCCATCACCGTCCAGCAAGCCTACGATGGAATTACTCACGCACGGCGGTGAGCATCATGAAATTGGTGATGGAGGATGGTTGATGATGACGATGGCGACGGATTCCCCTCTCCGGAGCCCTGAACGGACTCCAGATCAGCCCTCCTGAGAGAGTTTAGGGCTTGGCGGCGGCTCCGTATCGTAAAACGCGATGAATCCTTCTCTCTGGGTTTTTTCTCCCCGAAAGTGAATGTATGGAGTCAAGGTTGAGGTCGGTGGAGCGTCAGGGGGCCCACGAGGCAGGGGGGCGTGCCCAGGGGGTAGGGCGTGCCCCCCACCCTCGTGGACAGGTGGAGGCCCTCCTGACATGGATCTTCCTTCCAGTATTTTTTATATATTCCAAAATAATTCTCCGTTGATTTTTAGGTCATTCCGAGAACTTTTATTTCTGCACAAAAATAACACCATGGCAATTCTGCTGAAAACAGCGTCAGTCCGGGTTAGTTCCATTCAAATCATGCAAGTTAGAGTCCAAAACAAGGGCAAAAGTGTTTGGAAAAGTAGATACGATGGAGACGTATCACTATACCTCGGACATTACTATGCTTCCCTACCGTCCCAATATGGGTATTGAAATAGGCCGCTTCAGCCTGGATGATCAGTCCTGCGTTGGTCTCGAGATTGACATTAGCTGGCCCTTCCCAGAGAATCACTTCTGGTTCAAAGCAAGCGTTTCCAACACTAACGAGTGGTTGAGCTAAAGTTCATTTCATCGCTTTGTTATTTGTTGTGTGAGAAAAACTTTACTAGAATGTTTTGTTGGAAATGATCTATAATCCAACGTGTATCCTCGTTGTCGTTGTGGGTTGATGACTTATTGTATGTAATAAATGGTACATTTGCATATGCGTCCATGAACTCACGCCTGCTAGTGGTGTCCATATGAACAGTGCTAGTGATTTTAGTTGCAAAAGTTAGATAGTGCTAGTGATTTGTAGCTGCATATTTTGACAAATCGGAGTGTTACAAGGTTGACAAATGGCAATGTTACTAGATAAAAATGTCAATCTTTCCAGTTTGGGAAATGGAAACATACCCAAAATAACAGATATGCAAATCTTACCCAATTGTTTGTACGTGGTTGCACATGGGTCATGCAAAACAACCGTTTGCATTGAAGGGATGTAGAAATCCTGCTTGGCACATTTTCCCTTGGCTTCCTGGGGAAGCTGTTGGTTTGCATATGGGTGTTCTAACTAAAATGCTTGCGATGAGTGTTTTATATTTAAAAACCGTTGAATTTTTTTCAAAAGAAAATCGTTTGATAAGTCTGTACATTAAGAGATAAAAAAACGCAAGTTCATTCAAACCATATCTTTCATTCAGTCACACTGCGAAATTATATTCATATCATCGAGAATTCGAGATACGGTATTAAACCCCAAAAAACTATTTCTGACGGCGGCGGAGGCGGCGTGCCGCGCCGTCGTTGTCGTTGTCGTCCTCTGGGATGCCGTTGTTGAAGTCTTCAAGGCAACACAAATTGTTCTTCATTTGTAAATCAAACATCATGTCATCGCGTGATCGACAGGCGGGGCGCGGGAGGACGGCAACTGGCGCCGCTGAGAGGTAGCGGTCAACGGCAGCGTCCCATGTCGCTGAGGGGGGCGTACGACCACGGGGCGGGTACAGCTAAATGCACAGGGACTGGCGCCGCGGTGGGTGGAGGGGGCGCACGGGCGTGGTGGATGCAGCCAAACGCACGGGGGCCGGCAGTGCGGTGGGTGGAGGGGCGCGCATGGGCACGGGCGATGGCGCTGGCATGTACACGAGCTCGCGCGGGTCTGCAGAGACCTCACTGACGCCCGTGGCTTCCAGCTCAGCAATAGTGCTCGGCGACTAGCCCGTCAATGCTACGGGGATGGTCGCTGGCACGGGCGCGTGGATGGGAGTTGGGACGGGAACGGGGGCAGCAACCGCCGTGGCCAGCTCGTTCTGGGCCGTGTCTATGAGGCCCATTCCTCCTTATTTTCTATCTCCTCCGGCTCGGAGTCAACTTCACCAAACTTGAAGACTAGTGGCAGATCATCATTCTGCGCCATGGCGGTGGAGGTCTGCGAGGGTAGGGGAATGGGAGGCAAACAGTAAGGCCGCCCGTCTTAAACAGCGGCTCGGGGGCCATTAATGGAGAGGAAGGCGGGCGGCCATGGAAGTCAAAGGGCTCGCTTCCCAGTGAGCCTACGCAGCGTAAAGCTCGCATGCTTCCCGGTGAGCCTGCGCATTGGAGGACAGCTTGCACGCCTCTCGGTCAGCCTGCACACCAGACTGCGGTCGCACGCCTTCCGTTCAGTCAAGGTCAAGCAGCTGTCCGCATGGCACCTCCTACAGCCATTAAAACGAAGACACGTGGCATCACGTGAATGCTTAACAGAACGCACACGTTTTGAATTATACAAACATTTGAGATATTAAGTGGCAACTATTTTTTAAAAATATCTTTGTTGGCTGTCATTATTCGAGTGCGCCTTCTCTCAAAATGGACATGAAAAATACCACATCATGTCGGGCGTCATTCCAAGATAGCATGCCAAGTTTCATGAATTTCAGACGAGTTTTGGATTTACTAGAATTTGAAAACCAGGCATCTCAATGTTTTGTCAGCAGTCAACGGTGCCGTGGTGTTTGAAATTCATTCCCATTTATTGCATGGGACCTAAGCATGCACCCAAGGACACATATTTGATTTTTCAACCAATTTATATGCACTCGAGCATGTGCATGTAGTTCAAATTTGAATTATGCACATAAATGCATTGAAAACTCAGTTAATGCATAAAAATGTCCAAATGAACCCCGAAAAATCATAAAAATTGACACAACACTCCTGTTGTTCTATGTTGACACAAGAAAAATTTTGGAAGCAATAAGAGGCAGTGGATATCGTTTCGTCCCCAAAGGTGGGACGTTCCCTACCGAAACCATGATGCTTGTTGTGAGAAGCTCTGGTTTGTGAGAAGCATATACCCAAACCTATCCCAAAAGGGACAAAAATTTTACCATGGCATGTTGATGCCGCTCCATGAAAGCATGCCAAGTTTCATGAATTTCAGACGAGTTTTGGATTTACTAGAATTTAAAAACGAGATATCAATGTTTTGCCGGCAATCAACGGTGCCCTAGTGTTTGAAACTCATTCACATTTCTTGCATGGGACCTAAGCATGCACCCAAGGACACATATTTGATTTTTCAACCAATTTATATGCACTGGAGCATGTGCATGTAGTTCAAATTTGAATTATGCACATAAATGCATTGAAAACTTAGTTAATGCATAAAAATGTCCAAATGAACCCTGAAAATTCCCAAAAATTGACACAACACTCATGTTGTTCTATGTTGACACGAGAAAAGTTTTGAAAGCAATAAGAGGCAATGGATATCGTGCACCTGAAATGGCTAGAAAACCAGTTTAATGTATGAAATGTCCAAACAAACCCTGAATAATTCCAATTCTTTTATGACACATATACAGTTGCATGTTCACTGCAGATAAAAGGTCTAGCAATTCAAACACCGTCCATTGCCGCTGTGACCCCATTATGTAATTCAAATCAAGATGAAAAAATCAAGTAGATCGCACACAGTTTATTATCAGCAACCGTGTGAGATGTAGTACAAAATATCTTGGAGCACCGTTGGTGTATAGTACGCCTATGGCTTACGCGAGAAGGTGCGTCAGCTATAGTCCACAGCCGGTGTGTCAAGCACACTAGCTCGCTCCTCCAAAACTCCTGCCTCTGCATCCCTCTCTGCTTCAGTCCCTTGATTCAAATTTTCAGTAGCCCTGGCATTTTACTCCCGTCTCTGCATCCCTCGCAATCTCAAAAATATATGCTTTCCCTTGATCCAAATTTTTAGTAGCCCTGCCTTGTTACTCCCGCCTAGTAAAATTTTCAGTTGGTGCAGTATTTCCTCAAACACAACCTCCACTCACACAGACACACACAACCCTCGAAACCATTGGTAGGTCGCCGCCATAGCCGGCGCCTCCATCCTCAACCTCTGCATGTGTGCCGGGGAGCTCAAGTAGCCAATGGCCAAAAAGAGGTTCATCACGGCCTTTTCGCCCGACGCCGGCGAGGTGGCCGCCGAGGTGTCCCCGTCATCCTCCGCGGGCCCGATCCGCCGTCACCAGTCCCCCGATCCGCCCGCTGCCACGCCCCTATGCCGGTTCTAGGACTTCCCCGTCCTCCCTCTGACCCGGCAGCCGACGAAGTCCTACCTTAGGGTCCGGCAGCGGCGGTGGGGGACGTGGGTCGCCGAGATTACAGATTGAGAGACCCACACCCGCCGATGGCTCGGTAGCTTCCACACGGCCGAGCTTGCGGCCATGGAGTACGACCGCTGGCAGGTCCGCTATCATGGCACGGCGGCTAGGCGCAATTTCCCCTTCGGCACACGTCCGGTCCACCTCATTTCGCCAGAGCAAGGGGTGGTGAGCTCGGCTATGGTGCGGGAGGACCGCGAGGCATGGGAGCGTCTTGAGGCCGAGGCCACCGACGAGGCCTACATGCAAGAGCTCCGCTGGCAGCACCCGGAGCTCGTGGGGGGCGGAGCGGGCGATCTTTGCCGGCACGGAGGGCGACGAGGTTATCGCGCTCTCCTCCGATGACGAAGTCGAAGGCGGCGCGGAGGGCGGTGAGGTTATCACGCTCTCCTCTGATGGCGAAGTCGAAGGCGGCGCGGAGGGCATCGAGGTGGGCCCCCAGGACGAGGAGATCGACGTCGATGAGTGGAGGAGTGCCTTCCCCAACGACGGTACTGGCCCGGACCCGGCTCGCGGCACACCGTACATGACGAGGAAGAATTGACTCGACCTCTACTTCGACCGAAAGTAGTTTAGCTTAGTTTAAATTTATGTTTTATGTTTGGTTATGCAAAACTATCTATGTTTATGTTTGAATGCATGCTACTTTCGGTTGAACCTGCTTTGAACTTGATCAAATTGAAGTTTACAACCTTAAGTTTAGGGGATTGACTAGAAAACGCGAAAAATTGCTGGAGTATATATATATCCACTAAGGGTTTTAGTCCTTTATGTTTTTAAGGATCGCCTAGAGATGTCCTTATGACTTGTTTATTTCAGTTCTTCACAATGTGATGCTCTATATGTGCAACTATTTGCTGTGCAGTTCAATTTCATCAATAACAGTTTCAACAATACCACTATGAATTACGATATTTGGTTGTTGTTAAGGATATTGCAGTTAACATGCCTTTTTGTTTTTCAATTGTTGTTTAGGAACATGCATTGTACTGAATGACTAAATATGCAATCCCAGGCTACATAGCAACAAGAGTGTTACCTTAATGTTCTGATGATGTCTAGATATACATGTAATAAAATCTTATATAATGGGATGGATGGAATGTTGTACTAAATTTTTCAATTGTTGTTTAGCTTCTAATATTAACTTGGTGCTTTTAGGTACATATATCATTGCCAAAGATCCACACTTCGACCCTTTCTGCGCATGGGGCAATGAGATATTCATGAACCAGCATCAAGTGAGGAAACTGATAAAGATTGTTACTAAAATGGGTCAAAAGATGTCAATCGAACTATTTGTTTACACTTTATGCAAGACAACAGTGAACTGCAGGATGGTAAGTAAGAACCCTGTAGCCTTCTTTTTACTGCCCGTAATGAGTTGTGTTACATGACAATATCTGAATCTTTTTTCTTTTACAGTGCATCCTGAAGCAGTTTACTCAAGATTACCTCTCAAACTACATGATTGGTGCCGGCCATCACAAGGGGTTGGACTAGAGTCATGCATGCCTTCTGCATCCAGGAGAGCACAATAGGGCCATTCCGCTTCACCTTGTTCAGCAACTGGAATGTCTGTCACCTCTTTCTTTACCATCTGTAATAGTACAAGTATAGAACCCTGGTACATCATTCTTTATTTGGTGCTTCTGTAATTCTTAAACATATGTACTTGTGAATCCAATAATGCATTGGTTGTTTGAACCTGATGGATATGAATAAAGCTATAGCCTACTTTCAAGTTTAAATTAGGTACAATTTTAAATAGCAGCAATTAAATTAGGACGAAATTACATTGTGCAGGTCATTACGGCACACACGGTTGGTAAAACACAAACGTTTGTGATATACACCATAATCTGAGGCGGTTCACAGAGAGGAAACGTGTGCAAGCATGCACACAGTTGCCGTTCGCAAAGCGTGTGTGATGTCAGACACTATCACATACGGTGCCGGAAAACTAAATGTGTGTGATTGTCTACCTATCGTACATGGTTTATAATCATGAGCTGTTTGTGATGTGCCAGGCATCGTAAATCTCCTGTGCCTGGAATCTGCCTAGAATCTGCCTAGAAAGCTCCCATGCCTAGAATCTACCTGGTTTTAAGCAGAACCACAAAACTCCGACTGCGATGGCAATGCGAGCACAAACGAGTAGCAAGGATGAAGTGTTTGGGATATTCGAGATATCAGAAACAGTTATATAGGGACAACTATATGCATCAAGGCTCCCTATCCCCGACGGTTTCTGGGTCGTGTGGGAAGGACCTCCCTATCGCCCACACTCACTTGGAGACGGATCCATATGCCATGCCGGAAAGGGGTTAAAACCCGTTTGTTTAGGACCGACGCGCACCAGTGGTGGGTGGTGGTGGTGGAGGGGTATAAATAGGTATCCACAAAAATACAACAGTTACAAGTCTCTGACCCAACTCGGTGACACCGACATGAAAATCTCGGTGAGACCGACTAGTGCAAAAGACTTGACTGTTAGGCTTTTCGGTGAGACCGATCATACCAACTCGGTGGGACTGAAGTGTGATGGATGGGGAAAGACCGTGTTTCAAAAATTCCAATCAGTTCATCTTGGCGATTCCGAAATGAAGCAACTTCATCATAGAAACTTGGTCAGGCCATCTCGGTGAGACCTAGGTTCATTTCAGTTGCACCAAAGTATTAGGGTTTGGCATGTGGTAGTGTATATGGTAATCTCGGTGGGTCCGGATGAGAGCTTTTCAGTGGGACCGAGATCAACTTTAGGGTTTTGGATAGGATAGAAGTGAAGAAATATTTGAGGGTTTGCAAGCAATATTACTAAGCACTTAAGCAATTGAGTCATAAACAAACCCTCATCCCCTTTTAATAGTATTGGCTTTCCTATGGACTCAATGTGATCTTGGATCACTTAACAAAAAATGTAGAGTTTTGAAGCTTTGCCAATCTTTATCCTTTGTATTTTGAAGGGGTCCACATCCTCATGTCCTTGCCATGCCACTGTTGAACTTGTCTGAAACATACTAGATAATAGTATTAGTCCAACAATATGTGTGTTGTCATTGATTACCAAAACCAGCAAGGGAGCAAATGTGCTTTCACATCTGCCATCTGGCATGACGCAGGCAAGCTTTCAACAATGGCGTGTGCAATTCCGTCCATCAGATGATCGTGGTTGGTTAGTGTTAGAGTCTAATTTTATTAATCTTGATTTATCCAAGTGTTTAGTTGAGAATACAGGATTATGTTGGTTCCTTAATTTTGTTTTGATTGATCTATCATAGCATTCAGTCAAATTTGTGCATATATTGCATTGGTTCGCTATAAAACTTGCAAAGAAGTGCAAGGAAAACAAGGTGACTTTATGCATCTAGATTTCTACATATGAACATTTTTATTTATTAGACTCTCCACCACGCCACCATCCCACTATCTAACATGTATATATTGTTATTTTTATAGGTGTGAAAATGGAAAAGAAGTGTGGTCATTTGAAATGTTTGTGGGATAGAGCTTCAAATGCACTGAAGATAAGTTCGACATTAATACCAACACTGATATCTATTGAGGTTGAAATTCAAGTTCAACATTAAAATGTGAGCAGCCTCCTTCCATCAAGTTTTTGTTGGATCCGAGATCAAAAACTCCGCCTATGTTGTCTCAACATAGCCGGTCCCAAGCCTGGGAAAAGGAGGAGGGTTGTGATAGGCTTGGCGAGCCAACATAAAAACTCAGCCACTCTTATGGAGATGAAACCCAAAAGATTTTCGTTGGGGCGTAACCCTCTCAGCGACGTGCCACATCAGAACCCGGGTGTGGTGGAAAATGGGCAAGGGCCGGGCCGTCACCCCCCAGGTGGCGCGCCGTATCTTGATCCGAATACGGTGGCAAGTGAGCGAGGATCGGGTCGTCCCATCCTTAGTGGCGTGCTACATCGGCGCCCGGATGTAGTGGAAAATGAGCAAGGGTCTTCGCATTTGACTTGACGAGTGCGAAGGGTAAGGAAGCTAGCCGAGCATAGGAGGATTTGCTTAGGTAGCTGGAACGTAGGGTCTTTGACAGGGAAGCTTCGGGATCTAGTTGATGCAGCGGTGAGGAGAGGTGTTGTTATCCTTTGCGTCCAAGAAACCAAATGGAGAGGACAGAAGGCGAAGGAGGTGGAGGATACCGGCTTCAAGCTGTGGTACACGGGGACGACTGCAAACAGAAATGGCGTTGGCATCTTGATCAACAAGAGCCTCAAGTATGGAGTGGTAGACGTCAAGAGACGTGGGGACCGGATTATCCTGGTCAAGCTGGTAGTTGAGGACTTAGTTCTCAATGTTATCAGCGCGTATGCCCCGCAAGTAGGCCACAATGAGAACACCAAGAGGGAGTTCTGGGAAGGCCTGGAAGACATGGTTAGGAGTGTACCGATTGGTGAGAAGCTCTTCATAGGAGGAGACCTCAATGGCCACGTGGGTACATCTAACACAGGTTTCGAAGGGGCGCATGGGGGCTTTGGCTATGGCATCAGGAATCAAGAAGGAGACGATGTCTTAAGCTTTGCTCTAGCCTACAACATGATTGTAGCTAACACCCTCTTTAGAAAGAGAGAATCACATCTGGTGACTTTTAGTAGTGGCCAACACTCTAGCCAGATTGATTTCATCCTCTCGAGAAGAGAAGATAGGCATGCGTTCCTAGACTGTAAGGTGATACCTGGAGAGAGTGTTGTACCCCAGCATAAGGTGGTGGTTGCTGACTTCCGCTTTCAGATTCGTGTCCAGCGGGATAAGCGTGCCAAAGTCGCTAGAATGAAGTGGTGGAAGCTCAAGGGGGAGGTAGCTCAGGCGTTCAAGGAGAGGGTCATTAAGGAGGGCCCTTGGGAGGAAGGAGGGTATGTGGACAATGTGTGGATGAAGATGGTGACTTGCATTCGTAAGGTGGCCTCGGAGAAGTTTGGAGTGTCCAGGGGAAGGAGAAGCGAAGATAAGGATACCTGGTGGTGGAATGATGATGTCCAGAAGGCGATTAAATAGAAGAAAGATTGCTTCAGACGCCTATACCTGGATAGGAGTGCAGACAACATAGAGAAGTACAAGATGGCGAAGAAGGCTGCAAAGCGAGCTGTTGGTGAAGCAAGGGGTCGGGCATATGAGGACCTCTACCAACGGTTAGGCACGAAGGAAGGCGAAAGGGACATCTATAAGATGGCCAAGATCCGAGAGAGGAAGACGAGGGATATTGGCCAAGTCAAATGCATCAAGGACGGAGCAGGCCAACTCTTGGTGAAGGACGAGGAGATTAAGCATAGATGGCGGGAGTACTTCGACAAGATGTTCAATGGGGAGAATGAGAGTTCTACCATTGAACTGGACGACTCCTTTGATGAGACCAGCATGCGTTTTGTGCGGCGAATCCAGGAGTCTGAGGTCAAGGAGGCTTTAAAAAGGATGAAAGGAGGCAAGGCGATGGGCCCTGATTGTATCCCCATTAAGGTGTGGAAAGGTCTTGGGGACATAGCGATAGTATGGCTAACCAAGCTTTTCAACCTCATTTTTTTGGCAAACAAGATGCCAGAAGAATGGAGACGGAGTATATTAGTACCAATCTTCAAGAACAAGGGGGATGTTCAGAGTTGTACTAATTACCGTGGAATTAAGCTGATGAGCCATACAATGAAGCTATGGGAGAGAGTCATTGAGCACCGCTTAAGAAGAATGACAAGCGTGACCAAAAATCAGTTTGGTTTCATGCCTGGGAGGTCGACCATGGAAGCCATTTTCTTGGTACGACAACTTATGGAGAGATATAGGGAGCAAAAGAAGGACTTGCATATGGTGTTCATTGACTTGGAGAA
>NC_053028.1:530336930-530424430 GCF_003073215.2 Triticum urartu | reverse complement strand
AGGGAAGGCAAGCCATTGCCATTCTTCCAAATTCAATCCCCTCCCAGTGTCCCACGATCCGCCTTGCCGTGCGTGCGCTCAGCTCTCGCCGCGTTTTGATCGGCGTTCTGGGCTGCGCACTCCGTTAATTAGCGTCCAAGATGAACGACCTTTTCTCGTCGAGCTCGTTCAAGAAGTATGCGGACGCGAACCCGGAGACGTCGGCGGCCGACATGGAGGCCGGCGGCATGAACGGGGCGAACCTGGACCAGTTCTTCTCGGACGTGGAGGCCGTGAAGGAGGACTTAAAGGGCTTCGAGACCCTGCACAAGCGGCTGCAGTCCACCAACGAGGAGACCAAGACGGCGCACGACGCCCGCACCATCAAGGCCCTCCGCTCCCGCATGGACGGCGACGTCGAGCAGGTGCTCAAGCGCGCCAAGGCCGTCAAGGCCAAGCTCGAGGCGCTCAAGAGCGACAACGCCAACTCCCGCAAGGCGCCCGACTGGGGCCCCGGGTCCTCCGTCGACCGAACCCGCACCTCCGTCGTCGCCGGCCTCGGCAAGAAGCTCAAGGATATCATGGACGACTTCCAGGTAATTTGATCCGTCCAAACATGCTTGCATTGCGCGCCTCGGGCGTGAGTGTACGTGCATGAATGACGAGAACCTGTGGCCGGCGTTGCCGGTGCATGCTCTACTCTGCGCAGGGGCTGAGGGCGAAGATGGCGGCGGAGTACAAGGAGACGGTGGCGCGGCGGTACTTCACGGTGACGGGCGAGCACGCGGAGGAGAGCACGATCGACTCGCTCATCTCGTCCGGGGAGAGCGAGTCGTTCCTGCAGAAGGCGATCCAGGACCAGGGGCGCGGGCAGGTGATGGACACCATCTCGGAGATCCAGGAGCGGAGCGACGCCGTCAAGGACATCGAGCGCAGCCTCATGGATCTGCACCAGGTGTTCCAAGACATGGCGGCGCTGGTGGAGGCGCAGGGGCACCAGCTCGACGACATCGAGAGCCACGTCGCGCACGCCAGCTCCTTCGTGCGCCGGGGCACCGTCGAGCTGGAGCAGGCGCACGAGATCCAGAAGGACACCCGCAAATGGATGTGCTTCGCCGTCCTCGGCGGCATCGCGCTCGTCGTCGTCCTCGTCACGCCGGTGCCACACTTTTATCCTGTGACTCGTCATACTGTCAAGGACTTTGTTTTCGTAATTCGTTTCCAGCGGTGCGCTTTATTTTCGTAGATGTAGCCGACAAAACTTTGTACAGCTTGATTGAGAAAACACAGGGAGGATGTATATTGTAGTGATATACCAGTTTAATTCTTGATCAAGCTTTTTCCCAATCGGGAATACTGTAAATTGTGTGTCTCTTCTTCTGTTGAAAGATAGATCCAGACCGAGTGGCATGAATTAATTTTGGGTTATTTAGAACATCTCAATTAGATGATGTAAAATAGATCAGGACCACTTTTTACATCACGAGAGGATAAAAACGCTGCTCCAATAAATAATGTAGATGCAAATATTTTTACTAGGGAGATAGGGCGTGATGTAAAATAGGTCATCAAGTGGTATAAATTTGCATCACTTATGCTCTCGAGCGTATTTTTACATGGATCACAGGTCTGGAGCAAAATTTGCATCACCAAATTCTATTTTTACATCATCAAGTGCTCCAACAGATAATGCAAAAAAGACACCCGCAAGACGACAACCGTGATGTATTTTGCAACACTTATTTTACATTATCTGTTGGAGTTGAAGGTTTTTTATGATGGTAAAAATCATTTCTTTGGTGATGTAAATTTTACTCGAAACAATTTGGCGATATATTTTACATCAACTATTGAAAATGCTCTTAAGCCACAACATACAACAAAATTAAAACACCGCAATTACCATACTTTTAGGAACAGCTAACTGTCCCCGCATCCTGCGCGTGGGTGACACGAGAGGCGAGTCGATCCACTTTTTCTAGGCATCCTCCGTGCACCCTCGCTTGCCGGCGTCACCAACCAGCTCCAGCGGGCTGGCCCGCGCAACCTACGGCGGTGGCGGGGCCATTCCTAATACGTTTTGGGCGGCGTGAGGCCTTGTGCAGCTGGTGACTTGATGCAGTGGAGGTGGTTGTTGCAGCGGCCACGTTGATTCATGGTTAGAAGGCGGCCACGGTGCTACGTGTGCATGCCTCTCTCTCCCTGGCGACGTCGTCACTGGTGTGTGGCGGGCGCTCCAAGCGATGAAGGAAAAGGGAGCCATCGCCTCCATGCATCCCATCCTAGCTGACTTGTCGTGGCCCGATGCTTCTCAGGGGCACGATGGGATGTGGTAGTGAACAAGCAGTAGTCGCGCCTGCACCGCAGGCAAAAAGGTGATGTGGATTCGCCTTCATGGCCGAGGACGGCGGAGCTTGTGACAACACATGGTGGTGGTGTTTGATACAGTTAAGCCATTGACTACCACTCGGAAGATGGTACAAGGCCTCTGGAGCGTCCCCTCGGGATTTCGGCAATGTCAATGACCTTCCCAACTTGGTCGTGTTGTGGTGAGAAACTTTTGTAGCAGTTTAGTTACCTGCACGTGTGGGCATGCTCATCTGTCGTCAGGTCCATGCACATTCGCAACGGCTAGGATCGTGGCAAGTGGAGAAGATAGCGTAGTACGAATACCCAGTCTTGATCTCCGTGGTAAAAACCCTATGTTTGGCCTCTTATTGGTTATACATGTCAACGGCGGCGCTTTTGGCATTCTTACCCTGGTAGAGCATTGTTTAGAGTTTGCTCTGACTTGATCTTCAAAGTGAAACCCACAATCTGACCTTCAGGTTTTGAATCCGACGACATCGTCACTTGCGTGTCGCTCCCCTCTTGGAGGGGCGCTTTTGAAGAACCTTTTTTTGTAGTCTTTGTGTTGTCATGAGATAATTGGTGTTGATGGTTATCAGTGTACATCATCAACCGTTGTTTTTATTGATTTGGTTCTTTTTCTCATCGATGTACCTAGCAAAATAATCGCCAAGGTCACTAATATTTGTTTTATCTTTTTAGAATCCGCCGAGGTCACCAATACTGTACCACGAATGGTAAACAGACTAAATTCTATCGCCAGATATGGATATAGAAATGGGGACAGCCTGCCATGAAAGCACTAGTGGTCTAGTGGTAGAATAGTACCCTGCCACGGTACAGACCCGCGTTCGATTCCCGGCTGGTGCAAATCTTTTTCTTTCTTTTTTCAGAATTTCAATTTTATTTTCACTTCTAGGACTTCGATCCTTTCAATGAGAAACCTATGGGTTTGCAGGGAGACTACAGATGGAGCGAATGCTGTCAACAATGGAACCTATCTGCTCGTGGGATGATGCAGTCCCAGCAAACTTCAAATGTTTTTGCGCTTCAGCTCGGTCGAAGTAGAAAGCCCCTGGCACTAATTTCTCCTTGGGTTGCAAAGCCAACCAGACCACTGTGTCAGCCCCTTCTTCGTTCGATCTCAGGTTTCCTGATAGCCTGACATTGTATTGATGATATGTAAATTAGACCGTTGGTGCTATAGAACATAAATGGATAAAGAGGGTCGGGACAGCTGAAGACATACTTCTCCGATAGTCCCGGCAAGCTCTTCGAGACTCCAGGTGTATCAGCCCATCCTGGATGCATGGAGTAGAAACCGACTCCCTTGTTGCTGTATTTCTCAGCCCACCATTCAGTGAGAGCAACCTGAGGGAGTTTCCAGGATCAAGTTAGTCCTGTGTTACCATCTCTTGTCGACTCAGGGGAATTCAGACATTAAGGTTCACAAACCTGAACTCTCTTGTTACGAGCATATTGTTTTGTCCCGTCAAATTCGCTTTCGCTGTACTGTAGTTCAAAAAGAATAGTGAGAAAGGCTACATCTTAGTCAAAAGTAAAAGATAAACTTTTCACATGCCAATTCATTTCCAGTGATGAACAACCCATAGTATATGTTTCCATAGCTTGAAACAAAAGACTGCAATACCATCATAATGACATCGAATGAGAAAGGCAAAAAGGTAATTGGACTAAGCTCTTGATAAGCAATCAAATTATTTCATTTTCAACAACAATCAATCAAGTGGGAAGTGCTCGAATATTCTTCCTAAATGAATCCCACGAGTAAGTAAATGGAGAACTTCATTAGTGTCCACAACTACTATTTGCTTCAACATTGATTTGAGGCAGCGATTTTTATTGCTCTCCACATCACAATATGGTAGTAAATTTGATAAGCCAAGTGGACACTGTTGGGAAGTTCCTGTAGAATGATTTTTTTCCTAGCACATGGAACAATGACAAGGAGGGTGTTTTTTATTGGTCTCCACATCACAATATGTACTCCCTCCGTTCCTAAATATTTGTCTTTTTGAGATTTCAAATGGACTACCACATACGGATGTATATAGACATATTTTAGAGTGTAGATTCACTCATTTTGCTCCGTATGTAGTCACTTGTTGAAATCTCTAAAAAGACAAATATTTAGGAACGGAGGGAGTAGTAAATTTTATTTCCATACAGAGTAAAAAGTGGGGAGATATCATCTAAACAAAAGTAGAGCAAAGAGATTTACTTGCAAATTCGTGTTCAGTGGCTCAGTGTACATCCCTCCGGATGCAACTGTAATGACACGAGCATCAGGTGCTGCTTTTTCCAACAGTGGCATCACTAGCTCTGTTAAAGTGTATGTTGCTGCCACATTCACAGCAAAATTGAGCTCCAACCTATATTAAAAAAACATCACCCCTTTTTTTGTTGAAATTAGCACGATAAATGCAGGATGCTTAGGAGTTATAAGGCCAGAGCAATTTGAAAAGAACCAGGGAAACAAGTAAATAAGCATGATGATGCAAAGTATTACACACCCTTCCGGTGTAGTCATACGCTTGTGCTCTAGTAAGCCAGCATTGTTGACCTACAAGACAATCTGTTATATCTGCTTGTTCTGCCCAGTATTTAATGTAATTCTAGAGGAAACTTTGATGATTTATCTGATTATAATTGGAAAAAAAAAAGATGCTGCAGCCAGAGATAATAAACACAAATTGCAAAATAAATAAAAATTGAAGCAGCAAAGCTTACAAGGACATGAAGTGGCTTCTCCAATGAAGAGAATTTTGTGGCAAATGACTTGACTTCGTTAATTGATGAAAGGTCACATATCTGCCACATCATAATAATTGAAGTGCTAGCCGGACACAAAATAATGAAAACAATTGAAGTGCTAGTTCGCCCATAATTACCATAGACTAAGGATAAGAATTGAGTATTGCAGGAAAAAACAATGTTGAAGCACCGTACCTCCAGATGAACATTCATATTGCCAGTTTTGGATCTTATTTCATTCAGAGCAGTCTCTCCCCTTTCTTTGTTCCGGCAAAGCATATAAACAGTGGCGCCACTAGCAGAACAAAAGGAACAAAGCATATAAATAGTTCAATCTTTTTCTCGTAGAGCAAACTATCAAAGTGGAAAAAAGAGGAATAGTAGTTTCATACTGAGAAGCCAAGCCCTGAGCTGTAGCATAACCCAGGCCAGAATTTGCTCCGGTTACCAGGCAGTTTTTCCCATCCAACCGGATCTGCATATCCTCCTCTCTGAACTTCTTGGCGTGTTCCCTGTGAAATCAAAGCCTCGTCAATTTACGAGAATGATAGCATAATTGTGTCGACAAGTGCATACAACTAAAGCAAGAGGGAATCCGGCGGACTATTGGGCGGGGATTGGGCTTACACGAAGCCGGATTTGGTGAACTGGGTGAAGCCGTAGAGCCCGAACGCCGCCGTCCTCCATGCCTGCGCGCGCCACCAGCAATATCCGCAAAAAGGAAAATTATGCACATATAATCTTTGCGCTAGTATACCGGCGGATTGATGGTGGAAGATTAGCAATTAGAAACACCATTACCTTCTGGATGAACATGTTTTTCCTCCTCTTTCGCACGAGGTCTCTCCTCCACCGCGGTCTTCTTCCTCTACCGCGCGTGCCGAGACGAAATGTTGCTTCGCCTTGGGGCCAAGCGGTTCGTTCTTTCTTCCGGAGCACGGAGGCGCCTCGCTGGCCGATTCTCCGCCGCGGGAGATGGCCCCCCCTGCTCTCCGTCTCCGGCACGGCGCCGCGCCGTTGGGGGGTTCCCGCGGAGCTGGGCTGGGCTGGGCCGGGCTGGCCGCGCAGGGTTCTGATTTTTGTTGGGAGTTGGGACACAAGTTTTATTGGGCTCATCGCAAAAAAAAATGTTGGCCAGCAAATAGGGCAATTTCTGCGCGGCGACTATATCTCGGGAAGATAGTTAAAGGGTGCCCTTGCAAAGTTCACTTTCACCTTCTCATGCGCTGATATGTGGCGCATTGTATGTGCGCTGACAAGTGGAGCACTATATGTGCGCCACTTTGTCGCAAACTAAAAATTTCCCTTTTTATCGTAGATTTGTTTATTCAAAAAAAATATCTCTTAAACCATGTGCTGAAATCCTGAAATGTTTTCATCGTTGAATTTCTCGAGTCATGATTTTAAAAAACTAGATCCTATGATAATAGATTTTGCAAAGTTTTTTTTCTCAAAACAAAGGGGAAAAACACGGACCTGAAAGCTTGTTTTTCACTTTTTCAAGAAACACAATTGTGCTTCTCATGGAAGCACAAAAATATAATCACGCAATATTTATGATTTTTTTCCTTTTCCAATAAGCACAATTAGGCTACTCATGAAAGCAATTGTGAAAGCGCAAAAAATCATGATTTTTTCCAATTCCGAAAAGCACAATCACTGGAACAAATATGTGCCTCAAAAGGCAAATATGTGCTTCTCGTGAAAGCATAAAAAATATCTGATTTTTTTACCTTTCCGAGAAGCTTCTTGTGAAAGCAAATTTGTGTCTCTATGAGAAGCAAATTTGTGGTACCCGTGAAAGCCAAAGAAAAATTTGTGCAAAAAATAATTCATGAATTTTTTCTATCAAGAAGCACAATTATGCTCCCACGGAAGCAAATTTGTGTTTCCATGAAAAGCAAATATGTGCTTCTCATGGAAGCAAAAGGTCACATTAAAAACATGATTTTTCTCTTCAAAACCTAGAAAACATCAAAAAGCTAAATAATAAAATATTTAAAATCAGAAAACACGTAAAAATAAATCAAGAGGAAAGCGCCCAGCACATGAGATACGGAAACGGCTGAATCACCACTAGGCGTCTATATGGGTGACAAAAGTGATCGCTGGAGGTCCCCACAAGGGGAAACCTCCACACATTTGCTCTCCTATAGCTCGCTTATAGCGAGCTGTATTACACGTTCGGCTGAAGGAAAATCGTGGCGCATTATAGCGGGGCCAGCCCACTTCTCCTCGCTCGCTTGCTATTTTCATAATCAATTCGGTCGCTTGCTGATTTTGTTTTGGTCTGCGGTTTTTTTCTAGTTTTCTTTTCTTTCATTTTTTTCTATTTCTTGTTTTTCTTCTAATGTGCTTTGTATCTCTCGGTTTTTTCTTTGTTCTTCATCTTTTTTTTTGTTTCTTTCATGGCTTTTTTACTTTATTATTTTCTTTTTTTTCTTCATTTCTCTTTGTTTTTTTCTTGCGTTGCTTCAGTTTTCACCATCTTTCTTCCTTTTTCCTTTTATTCTTTAACACATGTCTACATTTTTCATATATTTGTGTACATTTTTCATGTACATCAGGACATCTTTTTATGCATGTTTAATATTTTTCAAATATATCATTAATAATTCTATTTTTTTATTTGATAACTACTTTTTCATAACATTATACATTTTTGGTATATACCAGGAACATTTTTTAATACATGAACATTTTGCAAACACGAGATTAACCATTTTTTCATATATATGTTTTGATGTTTGCTTTTTTTCATACATGTTATACATTTTTCATATACATTAGAAACAATTGTTATACACATTTAAAAAAATTCAAATGCATTATTAACATTTTCTTCAAGCACATGTGTTTGAACATTTGTTGTTTGAATATGTGTAAAATGTTTTTTTCAAATACGTCTTGAAACATTTTTTTTCAAATGCTATCAGAATTTTTGTAAAGTTGCAGCAACATTTTTTCAACACTGCACAAATATTTGTTTTCAAAATTATATACTTTTTGAAATATATATATATATATATATTAGATTTTTAGAAATAAATATTTATTTTATTTGTCTAAAAAATATATAACAAAAAGAAAAAGAAGAAGAAAATCGAGGAATGGACTAAGGAAGCATACTAACAAACAGTGCCACAAATTCGGGTATAAGAAACATTCCCACGGCGATCAAGCGAGTGGACTCTCTCTCTCTCTCTCTCTCTCAGCGAGGCATAGTCGCACCCCAATTTCTATGTCTCGCATTTTTAGAAAAACAACTAATCCTCGTTTTTTCATATACCCGAAATCCTGGATTATGGAAAACCAGATTTTCTATATTCACGGATTAGATAGAGTTGCCAAATAGGATTTTAGTTTGTTACATCATTTTCCTAATTTGTGGAGAACCGGTTCTATACGTATCACGTATCCAAACAACGCCTTATTGCGAGAGAACAAGCAGTCGCCTTCGCTAGTGACTAATTTCCAGAATATACTGTCGGGTTTTAGGAAGGCTCGGTCAGGTTTTCCTTTTTCTTTTTTAATGTTTCTTTTCTTTTTTTCTTTTTTTTGTGGGAAAGGTTTTTGTTTTTGTTTTTTTGTTCCTCCTTTTTTAACTCATGAAATTTTCTTAATCCACCCGATTTTAGTGTACGAACATATATTCAACATTTTTTAGTACTCGTTGACTAGTTTTATAATATGCATTAAACATTTTTTCTGATACACATGGAACATTTTTCGTACACATGTTAAACATTTTTAATACATGTTAAACATTTTTAATGCACTTTGAATATTTTTTAATACATGATGAAGACTTTAAAATACACCATGAACACTTTTTTAATACATGGTGAACATTTTTTATACGTCACGAACGTTTTTATTACTTGAACAAACTTGGGTAGCAGCCTGGCAGTTCGAAGGAGGCCCGGACGTCCGGGATGGAACCTAGACAATCAAGCTATAAGGGCGTACAGATACTCACCAAATTGGCATACCTCTGTCATCGTAAAGGGAAACCCGATACCCTCTCGCCCAGGCATGAGGGCGTCCACCCACCGACGACCTCATTTGAGACCCTCCATATATATCTACAACTGTTGAAGTGTTGCTGGAGAGCACAGCAAAGCTGTCACCTAGCACCACTTCATTGCCAACCCTGTGATCCTCGGAAGACACCTCTAAGAAGGAACACGACACCGATGTGTCATCGCTACCGAAAGTAGGGAACCTTCGTATTCACCACAACACATGGGAGGGGATGAGATGGAGGGATCCTCACCAAAACCTACATGGAGGAAAATGATGCCCACAGTGTCATATTTGATGTGGCCACCGCGCCGGCCAAGGGTCTCCACCGAATCCACACCCACCTAGACCCACACAACCAACACCCGGAGTCAGCGACCTAAGCCGCTAGAACCAAGATCCAGTGAGGGAAAGAGCAACCCGGGGCAAAATGGCGAAGCTTCTTCTTTGGATCAGCAGCAGACCAACGGGGAAGCTGCCGCAATTGCACTCGATGGCCACCGCCTATTGGGAACACCCATAATAGGTAGGCCCATGAAGAACATGTTTCACCTAGGATGGGGGACCCACAATACCAAAAATGAGAATCTCAAAGTCACCAATCCACTCGGACAAGACCCAACTTCTTCGTAACTCAGACAGTACCCGGGTCCCCATCCACTCGGATGGCTCAGCGTCACTCGGCACATACACAGAGAACTCGGACAAGAGAGGCCATAAAGTCATCAAAGGAATCCAGATCGTCAGTAGGCGACAGCTTCAAGCATTACTGTCATTATGTCCATCAGTTACCGTTCTTCGGGCCCGACATCAATGTATCCCTTCTCCTCCCCTGTATTGCTAGTACCCAAGGGTTCGACACACTCTATATAAGCCACCCTACAGCTCTAGGACAGGGGTTCACAATCCTTTGTAATCATCCAGACATAAGAGGGATGACAACTCCAGAGCTCGAGACATCGGGTCTTTACCTCCACGGTGAGGGGCCCGAACTCGTAAACCCTTGTGTCACACTTGTGCCATAGTTAGGTCTAGTCTCTTCGTAACCCTACTTCTTACTATCGGATTCATTTCCACGACACCGTCTACTCGCCACCTGCACGACCGAGGAAGAAGTCTCACCAGCATACCTCTGTCATCGTAAAGGGAAACCCGATACCCTCTCGCCCAGGCATGAGGGCGTCCACCCACCGACGACCTCATTTGAGACCCTCCATATATATCTACAACCGTTGAAGTGTTGCTGGAGAGCACAACAAAGCTATCACCTAGCACCACTTCATTGCCAACCCTGCGGTCCTCAGAAGACGCCTCTAAGAAGGAACACGACACCGATGTGTCGTCGCCACCGGAAGTAGGGAACCTTGGTCTTCACCAGAACACATGGGAGGGGATGAGATGGAGGGATCCTCACCAAAACCTACATGGAGGAAAATGCTGCCCACGGTGTCGTATTTGATGTGGCCACCGCACCGGCCAAGGGTCTCCACCGGATCTGCACCCACCTAGACCCACACAACCAACACCCGGAGTTAGCGACCTAAGCCACCAGAACCAAGATCCGGCAAGGGAAAGAGCAACCCCGGGCAAAATGACGAAGCTTCTTCTTTCGATTAGCAGCAGGCCAACGGGGAAGCTGCCGCAATTGCACTCGATGGCCACCGCCTATTGGGAACACCCATAATAGGTAGGCCCATGAAGAGCATATTTCACCTAGGATGGGGGGCCCACAATACCAAAAATGAGAATCTCAAAGTCACCAATCCACTCGGACAAGACCCAACTTCTTTGTGACTCAGACAGTACCCGGGTCCCCATCCACTCGGACGGCTCAGCGTCACTCAGCAGATACACAGAGAACTCGGACAGGAGAGGCCATGAAGCCATCAAAGGAATCCAGATCGCCAGTAGGCGTACAGCTTCAAGCACTACTGTCATTATGTCCATTAGTTACCGTTCTTCGAGGCCGACATCAATGTATCCCTTCTCCTCCCCTATATTGCTAGTACCCAAGGGTCCGACACACTCTATATAAGCCACCCTACCGCTCTAGGACAGGGGTTCACAATCCTTTGTAATCATCCAGACATAAGAGGGATAACAACTCCAGAGCTCGAGAGATAGGGTCTTTACCTCCACAATGAGGGGACCGAACTCGTAAACCCTTATGTCACACTTGTGCCATAGTTAGATCTAGTCTCTTCGTAACCCTACTTCTTACTATCAGATTCATTCCCACGACGCCGTCTACTCAGCACCTACACGACCGAGAAAGACGTCTCACCAGCACCAGCAGGGCCGCACCACACTCCCTGCCTTGGGCCGCCGCCTCGGCAGTCGAGGCGCTCCACGTTTGGTGGAGCCGTCAGATCCCCGTCGCCACCATCATTGGTGTCGTGCGCTCGTGTCGGAGGGCACCTCTGGCGGTGGAGGAGGGAAGGGAACGGGAAGGTTGGCGTTAGCGGGCTAGGGTAACCCCCGGGTCGCCTCAAAGGAGACGATGCGAGGGACTTTTTTGTGACTATTATGTGGATGTGACCTATAAACCTACAGTTTAACTAAAAAAACTGTTATAACGTAGTACCAATATGTTATTACAGGCCGGCAAGAACGTACAGTAAAGATTTGGGGCTCCATGCCGCTGGCCATAGCCAGGCTATACAGTATAGCTTGTCCAATAATGCAAAGCCCATTTGTTATTCTAACCAGCCATACACTCAGACATCAAGCCTGGAGCAGCGGACCCAGATGCATCGGCTTAGCGAGCCCCGGCAATTCTCGATCGCTACTCTCTCCTTTCCGGTTTATAGGCCTCAATTTAAAAATCTCATCAACCAAGATAGATGATGAGTGGTGGAATAATTTTTATAGTTTGCAAAACCACTCAATTTATGCGGTTGTTTTCTCAAACAATTGTGTTTACCAAATCATTAATTGCAGTGCATGCATACATAAAACACATGCATTGGTCAATTTTCTTGTAACACCTGCATGCAATAATTTAATATACCTTAAAATCTGAACATGTGATGGGGACAACCAAATTGAGCCTTATAAAATGAAAAAACTAAAATTTTAAGATAAGCTTTATAAATCGAAAAGGAGGAAGTATTGGTTAGGGAGTACTACTTGCCTTAGTTTCCGATGATCGAGCTTATAAGCTACTATGACCTAATATACTTATGATCGAGCTCACGACCATACCCCTCTCACAAATTTTATACCGCCAGCACCGGTGGTCACCGTACCGCTCACCCTGCATGAGCCGGTGCCGTGTTCTCGGGCTGCTCTCGTTGATGCCCCAAGTACCTGCGCTAATCCTTTTTCTACTCTGCCGCGAGGCGATAAGAAAAAGGGCGTCATCGGTTTCTCCCCGGCGGCACTGCTTGTGTCATCGGGGGGCGAGGGCGAGGAGGGTAAACTGGAATTAACTACGCTTGTTCCCTTGCGATTAGGGCCGCAAAATTATTGCTCCCAGCGCCGCTCCAGCCGCCTAGCTACCGCGCCTAGCCCGGCCGGCCGGCCGCCGGTGCGGGCCGCGTCGCGTTGTACTCGCTCCCTGGTGTCGATCATGTCGTTTCCTTGCTGGCTACTCCTCCTACCTACGTGGATTCAAAGGAAATAGGAAAGTAAATGAGTGGATTTGGCCTCGAAGATGCTCGTGACAAGTTGAAAAATGGTTTCCTCCCTGTTCGATACCGAGTTTACAACTTCATCATCAGGTGGCAACGAACGAATCATCTCCCGTGCGTCTCACCCCTAATTGGCTGCAAGAAGAATTACTTTTTACCATCGTTCCACCTCAAACGTATCACGACTCACGTGTGGGGTGCGGCAGGCCCAGTTGCGGTAAAAAAAGGATCTCCGCATCAGATCTCGTGCCGATAGGGAAATGGGGGGCGAGGTTTTACTGCGGCGCTGTCCCTCTTTGTTTGAGCAAGCGCGCAGTAACTGGCAGTGGTAACAAAGAGAAGTCGCTCAACGCCGACGACGACTGGCAGCGGCACACGCACCCCTCACGTGCGCCTGGACTTCCCAAGGTCTTTCTTACCGTACGGCTGCGCGCAATGTTTACACTCTTCAGGACGGGACAGCCTCAGGACTGGGGAGCTTGCTCACCGACACCAGCCTGGTCCGAGTAACGCCCAAACTCTCCGGGTTCCGGCGATTCCCCGGACGGTGTCAACAGCAGGGCAATGGACGCAAGTAGGCACCATGCAGGCAAACATGGCTGGACTGTCGAATGTTATTTGGATGTTGGATTGGCATGAACTCTTCTTGCAGTTATCTCACAGGAGGTACTACTAGATTGGGTTCTTATTCGTTCTTGCACTGACTTAAAAAAAGGGGATTGAACGGAAACTAAAAATTAGCAAGCTTGCTCGGAAATTAAATTTTTGAGGGGGGAGGAAAAGCGATGATAGTGTTTCTTCCGGAGATATTCATATACGAAGAAAAGGTGTAATACTATATAGGCTCATGAGCCGGAAATCCATAGGACACGAGCTCAAATGATTTTGGATGAACAGTAAACTGAAAACAAATAACGAAGAAATCCAAAAAATCTGATTTTTTTTACATCAAGGATGAATAAGTTTTCTATGTGCATGCAAACTTTCATATATATATATATATATATATATATATATATATATATTTTAGTACTAAAAAAATAGCCTAGCATGCAAATTTTCATGACAATATGAAGTTGGGGATCAGGCGGTAACCAAATCCGGCCCATTAACCTGACGGCCCAGTATCGATCGGTGTCCCGTGCCATTATGTCTCGTGCGGGTGCAGTCCAAAAAGGATAAGAACAACATTAGAAAATGTCGTTTCAGACTTATAAAATGCTCCTCTCAGATGCCAGGCGCACCGGTCTGCGAGCCAGTCACTGTCGAGAAATATACACTGTTCGATCAGTATTCTAGGATCCATTTTTTTTCTCACCAACGCTCTTTTCTCAAAGCGCATGATGCCCTCCATCTTACACATGCTGGTACTCCATTATTTGAGTAGTAGTAAGTTTGTTTCAAACATTTTTCTTAGTACAGTTTGTTTCGAACTTTTAAAACGCAGTAAAACTTTTTCTTAGTACATTTGTCCTCATCAGTAAAGCCCCTTTTTTCCAATGCAATGTTTTCGACAGCCCACTGGGAAGATATCCTACAGTGGCCACTTGGTCAGTGTAAAACTTCCGACTAATTATATGATAATACGGACCAAGTAATTATGACTTGTTTCACACGAAGCATGGACATTTCAACAGGAGAACAGCAACAAGCAAGCAGAGTACACTACACATTGCATGCTGTGATTATCTTTGTTTAACCCGATTCCCCAAACCCACCCACCCCCACCCCCTTGGAAAGCCCAACACCGAACCAGCACCGCAGTTTTTAACCCCTCCCCTCCCTCCCTAGTATCCTGTGCACAATTATAACCGCCCTCCTCTTTTCACCCTCCCAACACACAGCCACGCACCATGGTAAAAATGGGAAAGAACAAAGACAGAGAGTGAGAGAGATTAAACAAAAACAAAGGCACAGTAAGCATAAAATAACAAAGGCATCCACCACACCACCCCTGCCGTATTGTGACACTTTGGGCCGACCCGAGAGAGATCACGAGAGGGGGGATTAAAATTTTAAGCACCGTTTAGGAATCCCAACACTTGGAAATGGGCGCTCGCTTGCCTCACATCTCTCTCTCATCACACATTAAGCCATCTTTTACTTTAAACACACTCCCCCATGAGACTTGCTTGCCTACCCCCCGATACCATCAAATTTTTGCCCTTCCCAAGGGATCCTCAGCCGAGGTGGTGGGAATTGGCGGTAGTGCCCCTGGGGTTTTTGACAGGGGTTTTGACGGTGCCCTAGGGTTTAGAGGGTAAATAGGGGTGCTAGGGGAGTGTGCTTAGGGATTTGTACTGTTGGGATTAGCAATGGGGATAAGCGGCTGTTATTGGTTAGAGGGTGGGGTATGGGCTGAGCTGTTATCAATCCCAATGGGTTCCACTGGGTTTTTGCTTGTTATGTGGCCCATTTAAGGGCAGGCCCAATAAGTAGTTTTGGGGCGTTTAACAGGATAACTCTTTTAAGGAATATATTTTTGGGGAGAAACTTTCTATCTGTTCATAATCAATCACGCCGGTATAGAGAAGACAAGAGGTAACAAAAAATACAACCATGTGCATGGACCACCTAGCAACGATTATAAACAATGAAGCGAGCTGAAGGCGTGCCACCGTCATCGTCATTCCCTCGCCGGAGCCAAACATCATGCTAAGGGCCCACGGGACCAGCACACCAGAGTATCAACCATAGTTGATGAAAAGATTAATAGATCAAAAGGAACAAACCTTTAAATACACGAGTGAAGACCCGATCCCAATAGATGCATAGTGTTGTTTCTATTTCACTTTGCCAAACGTCTTCTATTTTCATCGTCATCCAAGGACAAAATGTCAAGAGTTGACAACTCCTCAAAACCTTCAAACTTAGCGCAACTTCCACAATTTTGGCCTTTAAGATGAAGCCTTGTCTGCCGATGTTCGTTTTAGCTTTTTCAGTCCTTTGCAGGAAAATAATATTATTTTTATGATAAAAAATATTGAATTTCACCTGCTAATTGAACACGAGTTAAGGAAGGTAGCGTAGCCGTGATAGCTTTGCGATTCAAGTTTGTTGAACTTTGTTCTTCCTCTTGTCGAGGTTACAGGGGCAGCACATGTTTTTAGTTCTTCAATTTGACTAACGAAACATATGGTTATATACCATCAAAATCTATCGTTGAATTCATATTCAATAAACTTTCTAAATTGTAAATTTATTGGCATATAACATATATTTTGTTAGTCAAATTGACACCCTAGAAACAAGCACACATCCTATGCACCCATTCGGAGGGAGTACTAGTTTATTGTTTGTTTTGTTATCGTTCTGTTTCATCACACACACAAAATGAAAATGGATCATCCTTTCCTATCTATCTTTGATGGTTCAAACCACATCAAGTGCTTGCGTGGCTTCTACTGCTAAGCTTACCTTGGTGAGATACAAAAATATTATGTGTGATACTATCTGTACATGGGTTCAATTGTTGGGGAACGTAGTAATTTTCAAATTTCCTACGCACACACAGGATCATGGTGATGCATAGCAACGAGAGGGGAGAGTGTTGTCCACGTACCCTCATAGACCGAAAGCGGAAGCATTAGCACAACGCGGTTGATGTAGTCGTACGTCTTCACGATCCGACCGATCCAAGTACCGAACGTACGACACCTCCGAGTTCAGCACACGTTCAGCTTGATGACGTCCCTCGAACTCTGATCCAGCCGAGCTTTGAGGGAGAGCTCCGTCAGCACGACGGCGTGGTGACGATGATGATGTTCTACCGACACAGGGCTTCGCCTAAACACTGCTACGATATGACCGAGGTGGATTATGATGGAGGGGGGCACCGCACACGGCTAAGAGATCCAATAGATCAATTGTTGTGTCTCTAGGGGGTGCCTCCCTCCCCGTATATAAAGGAGTAGAGGAGGGGGAGAGGGCCGGCCACCCTTGGCACGCCCCATGAGGAGTCCTGCTCCCACCGAGAGTAGGACTCCCCCTTTACCATGTTGGAGTAGGAGAGGAGAGGGAAGGAGAAAGAGGGAGAAAGGAAAGGGGGGCGCAGCCCCCCTTCCTAGTCCAATTCGGACTTGGGAGGGGAGGGGCGCGTGGGTGCCCCTTGGCCGCCTCTCCTATTCCACCAATTGGGCCCATGAGGCCCATTAACTTCCGGGGGGTTCCGGTTGTTGGGGAACGTAGTAATTTTAAAATTTTCCTACGCACACGCAAGATCATGGTGATGCATAGCAACTAGAGGGGAGAGTGTTGTCTACTTACCCTCGTAGACCGACAGCGGAAGCGTTATGACAACGCGGTTGATGTAGTCGTACGTCTTCACGGTTCGACTGATCAAGCACTGAAACTACGGCACCTCCGAGTTTTAGCACACGTTCAGCTCGATGACGATCCCCGGACTCCGATCCAGCAAAGTGTCGGGGAAGAGTTCCGTCAGCACGACAGCATGGTGACGATCTTGATGTTCTACCGTCGCAGGGCTTCGCCTAAGCACCGCTACAATATTATCGAGGAGTATGGTGGAAGGGGGCACCGCACACGGCTAAGAAAACGATCACGAGGATCAACTTGTGTGTCTTGGGGTGCCCCCTGCCCCCGCATATAAAGGAGCAAGGGGGGAGGCCGGCCGGCCCTAGGGCGCGCTGTAACGCCCCGAGACCGATGTGCCAGGTGTCTTCCAGTTATTCGTTGTTGTTGCCTTGTCATTTGCTTGTGTGTCGCATCTTACCATGTCATCATGTGCATTGCATCTTCATGTTTTCAAAACTTGCATCCGTCCGGGTTCTCCGAGTTCTCTTCGTTGTCCGTTCTGAGCCCAACCACACTTGCACGCGCCCGCGGCATGTTCGAAATAGCATTTTATAAGTGGCCGGAAAATGTTCTCGGAATGGGTTGAAAGTTGGCGTGCGGTCTTATTATAGTGTAGATAGACTGCCTGTCAAGTTTCATCGCATTCAGAGTTCGTTTGATAGCCCAACCGTTAAGCTATAGCGACAATATAGCCGGTCTAACGTCGCACGTTTTCGGTTTCCGGAAACAGTTGCCGGGCTGCACTCCTCTCCTCTCATCTCAGCCCAACCTCTTTTCACAACCCACCTGCAGCCCACCTAAACCCCCCTCCGTTCTGGACCGTCAGATCGCGATCGGAGGCTCTGAAACGCTCCGAAAACCCCCTAGAACCCCAACCCTAGCCATTTTTGCTATAAAAGGGAACCCCCCTTCCAAATCTGGACATTCTTCCACTCTCCTCATTTTCCGCGCAGCCCCAGCCTCCACCCGCCACTTGTCGCCGTCAGATCTGCTCCGCCGCCGCCACTTGGCCTCCTCCAGCGCCACCACCTCGCCGTTGCCACATGGCGCCACCCCAGTGGGCAGCGTTGCCGCCCTGCCCAACCAGATGAGGCCACGTCGCCCCTGGGTCTCCCCTCCACCGCGCGGCCCTGCAGGCCCACGGGGAGCCCATCATGGGCCGCCCCAAGCCCGACCATTGTGCCCCGTCGCCTCGCTTGAGCTGGATCGGGAGAGCTCGATCCCGAGCTCCCTGCGCCACCGCATGACCTCTCGCCGGAGTTGAGGACCCCGAGCGCCCTGTCTCTCTCCCTCCCCCGCCCCTCCTTCTTCATCTCTCTCTCACAGAGCTCTCTCTCTACCCGTGTCGCGCAGATCCTCGAGTTTTTGTCGCGCCGCCGCATGGAGTTCGCCGGAGATCGCGACCCCCGCCGTTTCTTTGCCCGGATCTGTGCCGCCCTCGCCGTCCTTGCCCACATCCGGTCAGATCCGGTGCCCAGGGACTGGATCCACCCATTCCCGTCGTCAGCCGGGCCCATCCCCGCCGCCTGCCGCCGTCCCGTCGTCGGAATCCGTCGGTCGCCGCCGTGTCGTTCCTCCTCTGCATGTGGCCGCAAGTCGCGTGGCCCAACGCCTCCTCCTTGAGCTCGATCTGGGCCTGGCCCAGCTCCAACGCATGTGGATCCAGCAACTGGCCTCCCTCCAACTCCTGGGCCGTGGCCCATGGTGAGCCTCACCGCTGCGCCCCCTCCCCCTGTTGGGCTAGTCATATCCGGCCCTTTTAGTATTCTTTTCCTCGGGACAAATTTGCTATTAATCCAGTGTTTTGCTGTTTTGCGAAAAAACCCTCATGCTTCATGCATTTAATAACTTCACAACTGTGCATTGGATTAAAATGTTTTATATATGAAACTTGCTTAGAATTTTGTCTAGATTCATAATATCCAACTTTCATCTATGTTTGAAATGTTTAAAATGTTGTTTGATTAAATTTTCTCCTATGCCATGTTAAAATGCTTTAATTCATAACTGAATAGCCGTAGCTCGGTTTTAAATAATCTTTATATGTAAATGGGGTAGAAAAATACCTAGTTTAACATGGTGGCCTTACTTTGCATGTTTAAAAACCCTAAAATTGTGTTTAGGGAAGAACAATACCAAACCTAATATATGCATATGGGGATTTACCGGAATTGTTGTTTGTTGTTTCCGGCCTCATTTAAACTTGACTAGATAGGTAGTTTTCTTTGCTTCACCCTCTTGCCATGTTTAACAACATTTAATATTGTTGGGTACATAAACGAGATCGAACTAAAAAACTTGTTGTGGTGTTTCGTCACTATGCAACTCGTTGCATATTGAGCTCCACTTAATTTGTAGGATTGATTGTGCACTTTGCCATGCCTTGCCATGTATCATTAAACCGGACATGCATCATGCTTGGTTGTGCATCATGCCATGCTTATGTGATAGTTGTTTACCATGTTGTTTGCTCCTTTTCCGGTGTTGCTTCTTTAGGTTGGTTCCGATAACGTCGTGTTGTGAGAATCCGTTCATCTATGTCCGTTTGTCTTCTTCATGGACTCGTTCTTCTTCCTTGCGGGATCTCAGGCAAGATGACCATACCCTCAAAATCACTTCTATCTTTGCTTGCTAGTTGCTCGCTCTTTTGCTATGCCTATGCTGCATACCTACCACTTGCTTATCATACCTCCCGTATTGTTGAACCAAGCCTCTAACCCACCTTGTCCTAGCAAACCGTTGTTTGGCTATGTTACCGCTTTGCTCAGCCCCTCTTATAGCGTTGTTAGTTGCAGGTGAAGATTGAAGTTTGTTCCTTGTTGGAACATGGCTATGTTGTTCCTTGTTGGAACATGTTTATATGTTGGGATATCACAATATATCTTATTTAATTAATGCATCTATATACTTGGTAAAGGGTGGAAGACTCAGCCTTATGCCTGGTGTTTTGTTCCACTCTTGCCGCCCTAGTTTCCGTCATATCGGTGTTATGTTCCTGGATTTTGTGTTCCTTACGCGGTTGGGTAATAATGGGAACCCCTTGACAGTTCGCCTTGAGTAAAACTCCTCCAGCAATGCCCAACATTGGTTTTACCATTCGCCACCTACCCCTTTTCTTTCCCTTGGGTTCTGCAGACTCAAGGGTCATCTTTATTTTAACCCCCCCGGGCCAGTGCTCCTCTGAGTATTGGTCCAACCTGTCAGCTGCCGGTGGCCACCAGGGGCAACTCTGGGCTGGCCTACCCGTACCTAAGACAATCTGAGTGTGCCCTAAGAAAGAGATATGTGCAGCTCCTATCGGGATTTGTCGGCACAATCGGGCGGTGTTGCTAGTTTAGTTTTACCTTGTCGAAATGTCTTGTAACCGGGATTCCGAGTCTGATCGGGTCTTCCCGCTAGAAGGAATATCCTTCATTGATCGTGAGAGCTTGTCATGGGCTAAGTTGGGACACCCCTGCTGGGTTTTGAACTTTCGAAAGCCGTGCCCGCGGTTATGGGCAGATGTGAATTTGTTAATGTCCGGTTGTAGAAATCCTGAAGTTGATCTTAATTAAAATACATCAACCGCGTGTGTAACCGTGATGGTCTCTTTCCGGCGGAGTCCGGGAAGTGAACACGGTGTTGGAGTTATGCTTGACGTAGGTTGTTCTAGGATCACTTCTTGATCATAGTTTCTCGACCGTGCTTTGCCTTCTCTTCTCGCTCTCTTTTGCGTATATGTTAGCCACCAAATATGCTAGTCGCTTGCTGCAGCTCCACCTCATACCCTTACTTTACCCATAAGCTTAAATAGTCTTGATTGCGAGGGTTTGAGATTGCTGAGTCCCCGTGACTCATAGATACTTCCAAAACCAGTTTGCAGGTGCCGATGAGTCCGTGCAGATGACGCAACCCAGCTCAAGGAGGAGCTCAATGAAGATCTTGTCCTTTGTGTTGTTTCGTTCTAGTTGATCAGTAGTGGAGCCCAGTTGGGGTCGATCGGGGACCTTGTCGCTTTTGGGGTTCTTCTTTTATTTTGGTTCCGTAGTTGGACCTTGATTGTATCTGGTTGATGTAATGCTTTATTCATGTAATTGTGTGAAGTGGCGAGTGTAAGCCAACTATGTATCTTTTCCCCTATTGTATTACATGGGTTGTGTGCGAAGATTACCTCACTTGCGACATTGCTTTCAATGCGGTTATGCCTCTAAGTCGTGCTTCGACACGTGGGAGATATAGCCGCATCGAGGGCGTTACAAGTTGGTAATCAGAGCCTTCCCCGACCTTAGGAGCCCCATTGCTTGATCGAACTAGCAGCCGAGTTGAGTCTAGAAAAATGTTTTGAGTCATTTAGGAATTATATATCGGAGAGTTTAGGAATTCTTTTTACTCCCCAGTCCCTTCATCGCTCTGGTAAGGCATCCTGACGTAGAGTTTTGACTCTTCTCTTCTCAAATTTCACTAAAAATTTTTTAGGATCACGCGGGTATCTTGGAATCGTTCCGATGGATTTGTGACACGAACATTGTTCTTGGTGCCTCCTGTCATTTAGGGGTTGTGGCAGTGTCCCGGGGAGTTGAGCTCCGAGGTGTTGTCGTCACAATTTTATCGTTGCAGTTCTGGAATACCTGAGATTAGTTTCGCCGACATCGAAAATCTCTTTTATGCAGTTGTTGGTGAGATAACCTCGACGCCACCCAGTACTGGGGCGGGAGTTTGGGAGTATTGCCATAACTCGTATAACAGATGCTTTTCGAAGGTTGAGGTAGATGATTTCCGAAGGTTTCTTGGTTATGTGTTGAAGGATGGATACAGCTGGATGTAGGATTTGTTAGTTTTGGGTGAGATATTATGCTTCCCCTGTATCCCCAACACCTGATTGCATAACCGGAAAATTTCAGGAGTTTATAAGTGGGAATTCAAGTAGCTCTTAGGATATCTTTCCGACAGATGTATGATTTGAAATTGGGGTTCGACGTCTAGTGGTCCGCCTATCCACGGTTGGTTTTACAGTGGTCTCGTTGTGTCTTAAAGAGTCCTTGGCTATGCCGACTCGGGGACGCTTCGTATGTCATGTGCACTGCCTTGTACATGATGGTGCTGTACGATCGAGCCCGTGTAGGCCCCACCACGAGAACTTCTGACGAAATCTCTATCATATGTTTGTTCCAGGTTATTCTGCAAGCCAATCCTTTGTTTTGTTTTGAGTTGTGGTATTCGAGTTGCTTCGAAGTCAAATGTTGATTCCATACCTTCCCCAAATGGTGTTCTCATACTCCTATGTGAATACTAATCCTTCTTGATAATCGAGATTGTCTTGTAAATCCCGTTCAACCGGTGTGTTTTCTCTTCAAGCGGATCCGTTCATTTTCAACATCCGCAAGATTCAATCTCAGCTTTCTCAACGTTGTTTGTTTCATCCGTCCCCAAGTTGCCTTTGTTTTCTCGCCCACCCACCCTTTTTCTTCAAGGACTTAGATGTCTTAATCAAGTATCCTTTTATTCATGTGAAGTCTCTCCATTCTTTTCCGTCAATATTCTTACCCGGTGGTTCTCAAGAAGATGTTCTACTAGTTCATCATTCTTCATTTTTTTTCCATCTCCGGCGGATCCAATTCAAGCTTTGTTGATCATATATTTTCCTCATTTCTATGCTTTCTCATGCCGGTGCACCTAATATTCATTCATTTCTCGCTATTCAATTATTCCGGAATGCTTAAGATATCTCGAAGATTCGTGTTTCCACTCTGCTTTCATTCAAGCTATTTCGAGGTCCTATCATATTCAAACAATTTAATTCAACCGGCGCTTTCACTCTTAAATCGTTCAATGGTGTTTCTTTTGAGTGGGCCATAACCCACAGGTCTTTTCCCAGGATCTTACCTGACTCTTCTTATTTTCCCGGAGCTATTCCCAAATTATTTTCAAAGTTTGACGTAAGAATGAGTTATCATCAGTCAATTGCCTTCTCCAAGATCTTTCAAATTCTTTTCATCATTGGTTCAACCTTTATAATTTTCATCCCGGAGTATCTCAACAACTCTTGTTGGTGTTTCTCGTTGTCATTCTCAACATTTGAAGACCGAAGAAGAGTTTTACCTCCAAATCTTGTCCGTTCTCTCAGAGACTCATGATTCTAGCTTGTTGCCTTCCTCTCATAATTGTTTTCGTTTGTGATAATTCTTTTCACCCATCCGGAGTAATTCAGAGTATTTTCAGTTTGATTCTCCGGAGCCCATCATCTCATAATTATTCATTCCCAGCTTTCAGTTATCGTTCTCCTAATCTTACCAGTGCTTCATTCAAGTGATCTCTAATCAGTTCGTGATCCCTCCGTTCTCATGGATCTGAATTCTCTCATGTATCTTCGTTCATTTGTCAATTCTTACCCGGTGATTCATCCATTTATTTCGTTCATCTCCAATTCTTACGGTGGTTCATTCAAGATTTTCTCTTCCTTTGTTATCGTAACAATTTAATTCGATGTTCCAATCCTACCGGTGGTTCGTTGAAGACCTTCCCAAGTTTATGTTATATCTCTCTTAATCCTTGATACGAGAATAAGTAGTGTGCCAAATCCGTTGATTGTCATCAATTTAATTGGTGAAGGATAAGCATAATGTAATTCTTATTCTTGTTTCATCCAAATGATTAATTCCCTATTCCGGAGGCTCATCAAATTCTTGATCTCAATTTTTCATCTTCTCTTTTCCCGGAGTTCCAATCTTTTTCAAATATTTCATCACGGAGATCCATCTAAGTCATTACAAGGATTCACCTTGTGCTTTCAACTTGTCTTTCTTTCGTTTGATCATTCTTTCATTACCGGAGTTCTTCATGGAGGTTCTACATGATGGTTCATAAAGGATTTAATCCCTTCTCCAAGTTTTTCATCGACATTCTTTTCTAAGAAGCTCAAGCTTCCTTCATATTGTAATCTAGAGTGCAATTCTTTCTACCGTATCATTGGAGGTGGTATTATGCTATTCTAGATAATTTGAGTTCATGTTTCATGATTCACATGGTGTTAAGAATGAGGTATTTTAAATCCATCAATCTCGTCATTGGAGTTATCTGGAGTTATATTCCACCTAAAGCTTTCCCTAAGGATTGTTGCTATTTATGGTGCTTATAAACGACCCTAGTTCTTCATCTATCCTCCCGGTGAAATATTTTCTCGTCTCCTTGTTGATATCAATCCAATTCTTCTTCCCGTGAGTGGCAGGTTGTCACCTCATAATTTTGATATGTATTCCATAAGACCATATCAAGCTTATTCTTTTCGTTGTTGTTAATTCAACAACTCCGTTCGACCCTTCTCCTAAAGATGCCTTTTGAAGCTCTTTGTAGCAGAACTTGGCATTTTCTTCTACATTCTTTTGTCTCAATTATCTTTATTCTATTCTTTCTCTCAGAGGTCTAGTGATGTTGCTCTTTTCACTCCTCATCTCGGTTTGTCAAGATCATGTTCAATTTCTTCCATTTACAATCGAAATGCTGTCCAAATTATATCAGTCTTATTCCTTCTCTATCTTGTGTAACCGGAGTGTCGTGTCCTTTGCTCAAGTTCTTTTCACCGTATCAAGTCTTGCATAACTTCTCAACCGGGGTGCTGCTCGAAGTTGTTCTTCCTTGTCCCTCTTTTCTAACAGAGTGTTTTCAACTTCGTTCATCTCCGTTGTATTCTTTTCTCTAAATGGCTTAACTTTTTTTCAAGGTTCCTGGTCTCACTTATTGGTCAAAGAAGCAACTTAGTTTTACCTCTTCTCTTTCTCTTCCGTTTTCCCTCCGGTGCCATTCTAGATCTCGGGACGAGATCCTCTCGTAGTGGTGGAGTGTTGTAACGCCCCAAGACCGATGTGCCAGGTGTCTTCCAGTTATTCGCTGTTGTTGCCTTGTCATTTGCTTGCGTGTCGCATCTTACCATGTCATCATGTGCATTGCATCTTCATGTTTTCAAAACATGCATCCGTCCGGGTTCTCCGAGTTCTCTCCGTTGTCCGTTCTGAGCCCAACCACACTTGCACGCACCCGCGGCATGTCTGAAATATCATTTTATAAGTGGCCAGAAAATGTTCTCGGAATGGGTTGAAAGTTGGCGTGCGGTCTTATTATAGTGTAGATAGACCGCCTGTCAAGGTTCATCGCATTCAGAGTTCGTTTGATAGCCCAACCGTTAAGCTATAGTGACAATATAGCCGGTCTAACGTCGGACGTTTTTGGTTTCCGGAAACAGTTGCCGGGCTGCACTCCTCTCCTCTCATCTCAGCCCAACCTCTTTTCACAACCCACCTGCAGCCCACCTAAACCCCCCTCTGTTCCGGACCGTCAGATCGCGATCGGAGGCTCTGAAACGCTCCGAAAACCCCCTAGAACCCCAACCCTAGCCATTTTTGCTATAAAAGGGAACCCCCCCTTCCAAATCTGGACATTCTTCCACTCTCCTCCTCATTTTCCGCGCAGCCCCAACCTCCACCCGCCACTTGTCGCTGTCAGATCTGCTCCGCCGCCTCCACCTGGCCTCCTCCAGCGCCGCCACCTCGCCGTTGCCACATGGCGCCACCCCAGTGGGCAGCGTCGCCGCCCTGCCCAACCAGATGAGGCCACGTCGCCCCTGGGTCTCCCCTCCACCGCGCGGCCCTGCAGGCCCACGGGGAGCCCATCGTGGGCCGCCCCAAGCCCGACCGTTGTGCCCCGTCACCTCGCTTGAGCTGGATCGGGACAGCTTGATCCCGAGCTCCCTGCGCCACCGCCTGACCTCTCGCCGGAGTTGAGGACCCCGAGCGCCCTGTCTCTCTCCCTCCCCTGCCCCTCCTTCTTCATCTCTCTATCACAGAGCTCTCTCTCTCCCCGTGTCGCGTAGATCCTCGAGTTTTCGTCGCGCCGCCGCATGGAGTTCGCCGGAGATCGCGAACCCCGCCGTTTCTTCGCCCGGATCTGTGCCGCCCTCGCCGTCCTTGCCCACATCCGGTCAGATCCGGTGCCCAGGGACCGGATCCACCCATTCCCGTCGTCAGCCGGGCCCATCCCCGCCGCCTGTCGCCGTCCCCTCGTCGGAATCCATCGGTCGCCGCCGTGTCGTTCCTCCTCTGTATGTGGCCGCAAGTCGCGTGGCCCAGCGCCTCCTCCTTGAGCTCGATCTGTGCCTGGCCTAGCTCCAACGCATGTGGATCCAGCAACTGGCCTCCCTCCAACTCCTGGGCCGTGGCCCATGGTGAGCCTCACCGCTGCGCCCCCTCCCACTGTTGGGCTAGTCATATCCGGCCCTTTTAGTATTTTTAGACATATCTAGTGTTTTGCTGTTTTGCGAAAAAAAACCTCATGCTTCATGCATTTAATAACTTCACAACTATGCATCGGATTAAAATGTTTTATATATGAAACTTGCTTAGAATTTTTTCTAGATTCATAATATCCAACTTTCATCTATGTTTGAAATGTTTAAAATGTTGTTTGATTAAATTTGCTCCTATGCCATGTTAAAATGCTTTAATTCATAACTAAATAACCGTAGCTCGGTTTTAAATAATCTTTATATGTAAATGGGGTAGAAAAATGCCTAGTTTAACATGGTGGCCTTACTTTGCATGTTTAACAACCCTAAAATTGTGTTTAGGGCAGAACAATACCAAACCTAATATATGCATATGGGGATTTACCGAAATTGTTGTTTGTTGTTTCCGGCCTCATTTAAACTTGACTAGATAGGTAGTTTTCTTTGCTTCACCCTCTTGCCATGTTTAACAACATTTAATATTGTTGGGTACATAAACGAGATCGAACTAAAAAACTTGTTGTGGTGTTTCGTCACTATGCAACTCGTTGCATATTGAGCTCCACTTAATTTGTAGGATTGATTGTGCACTTTGCCATGCCTTGCCATGTATCATTAAACCGTACATGCATCATGCTTGGTTGTGCATCATGCCATGGTTATGTGATAGTTGTTTACCATGTTGTTTGCTCCTTTTCCGGTGTTGCTTCTTCGGGTTAGTTCCGATAACGTCGTGTTGTCAGGATCCGTTCATCTACGTCCATTTGTCTTCTTCATGGACTCGTTCTTCTTCCTTGCGGGATCTCAGGCAAGATGACCATACCCTCGAAATCACTTCTATCTTTGCTTGCTAGTTGCTCGCTCTTTTCTTATGCCTATGCTGCGATACCTACCACTTGCTTATCATACCTCCCGTATTGTTGAACCAAGCCTCTAACCCACCTTGTCCTAGCAAACCGTTGTTTGGCTATGTTACTGCTTTGCTCAGCCCCTCTTATAGCGTTGTTAGTTGCAGGTGAAGATGGAAGTTTGTTCCTTGTTGGAACATGGCTATGTTGTTCCTTGTTGGAACATGTTTATATGTTGGGATATCACAATATATCTTATTTAATTAATGCATCTATATACTTGGTAAAGGGTGGAAGACTCAGCCTTATGCCTGGTGTTTTGTTCCACTCTTGCCGCCCTAGTTTCCGTCATATCGGTGTTATGTTCCTGGATTTTGTGTTCCTTACGCGGTTGGGTAATAATGGGAACCCCTTGACAGTTCGCCTTGAGTAAAACTCCTCCAGCAATGCCCAACATTGGTTTTACCATTCGCCACCTACCCCTTTTCTTTCCCTTGGGTTCTGCAGACTCAAGGGTCATCTTTATTTTAACCCCCCCGGGCCAGTGCTCCTCTGAGTATTGGTCCAACCTGTCAGCTGCCGGTGGCCACCAGGGGCAACTCTGGGCTGGCCTACCCGTACCTAAGGCAATCTGAGTGTGCCCTGAGAAAGAGATATGTGCAGCTCCTATCGGGATTTGTCGGCACATTCGGGCGGTGTTGCTGGTTTAGTTTTACCTTGTCGAAATGTCTTGTAACCGGGATTCCGAGTCTGATCGGGTCTTCCCGCTAGAAGGAATATCCTTCGTTGACCATGAGAGCTTGTCATGGGCTAAGTTGGGACACCCCTGCAGGGTTTTGAACTTTCGAAAGCCGTGCCCGCGGTTATGGGCAGATGGGAATTTGTTAATGTTCGGTTGTAGAAATCCTGAAGTTGACCTTAATTAAAATACATCAACCGCGTGTGTAACCGTGATGAACACGGTGTTGGAGTTATGCTTGACGTAGGTTGTTCTAGGATCACTTCTTGATCATAGTTTCTCGACCGTGCTTTGCCTTCTCTTCTCGCTCTCTTTTGCGTATATGTTAGGCACCAAATATGCTAGTCGCTTGCTGCAGCTCAACCTCATACCCTTACTTTACCCATAAGCTTAAATAGTCTTGATCGCGAGGGTGTGAGATTGTTGAGTCCCCGTGACTCACAGATACTTCCAAAACTAGTTTGCAGGTGCCGATGAGTCCGTGCAGATGACGCAACCCAGCTCAAGGAGGAGCTCAATGAAGATCTTGTCCTTTGTATTGTTTCGTTCTAGTTGATCAGTAGTAGAGCCCAGTTGGGGTCGATCGGGGACCTTGTCGCTTTTGGGGTTCTTCTTTTATTTTGGTTCCGTAGTTGGACCTTGATTGTATCTGGTTGATGTAATGCTTTATTCATGTAATTGTGTGAAGTGGCGAGTGTAAGCCAACTATGTATCTTTTCCCCTATTGTATTACATGGGTTGTTTGCGAAGATTACCTCACTTGCGACATTGCTTTCAATGCGGTTATGCCTCTAAGTCGTGCTTCGACACGTGGGAGATATAGCCGCATCGAGGGCGTTACACGCGCCAAGGAGGAGTCCTCCTCCTAGTAGGAGTAGGACTCCCCTCTTTCCTACTCCTACTAGGAGGGGGAAAGGAAGGGGGAGAGGGAGAAGGAAAGGGGGGCGCCGCCCCCCCTATCCTAGTCCAATTCGGACCAGAGGGGGAGGGGCGCGCGGCCCACCCTGGCCGCCCCTCTCTCTCTCCACTAGGGCCCATAAGGCCCATTACTTCTCTGGGGGGGGTTCCGGTAACCCTCCGGCACTCCGGTTTTCTCCGAAATCACCCGGAACCCTTCTAGTGTCCGAATATAGCCGTCCAATATATCAATCTTTATGTCTCGACCATTTCGAGACTCCTCGTCATGTCTGTGATCACATCCGGGACTCCGAACTAACTTCGGTACATCAAAACTCATAAACTCATAATATAACTGTCATGAAACCTTAAGCGTGCGGACCCTACGGGTTCGAGAACAATGTAGACATGACCGAGACACGTCTCCAGTCAATAACCAATAGCGGAACCTGGATGCTCATATTGGCTCCCACATATTCTACGAAGATCTTTATCGGTCAGACCGCATAACAACATACGTTGTTCCCTTTGTCATCGGTATGTTACTTGCCCGAGATTCGATCGTCGGTATCTCAATACCTAGTTCAATCTCGTTACCGGCAAGTCTCTTTACTCGTTTCCGTAATACATCATCTCGCAACTAACTCATTAGTTGCAATGCTTGCAAGGCTTATGTGATGTGCATTACCGAGAGGGCCCAGAGATACCTCTCCGACAATCGGAGTGACAAATCCTAATCTCGAAATACGCCAACCCAACATGTACCTTTGGAGACACCTATGAGCTCCTTTATAATCACCCAGTTACGTTGTGACGTTTGGTAGCACACAAAGTGTTCCTCCGGCAAATGGGAGTTGCATAATCTCATAGTCATAGGAACATGTATAAGTCATGAAGAAAGCAATAGCAACATACTAAACGATCGGGTGCTAAGCTAATGGAATGGGTCATGTCAATCACATCATTCTCCTAATAATGTGATCCCGTTAATCAAATGACAACACATGTCTATGGTTAGGAAACATAACCATCTTTGATTAACGAGCTAGTCAAGTAGAGGCATACTAGTGACGTTTAGTTTGTCTATGTATTCACACAAGTATTATGTTTCCGGATAATACAATTCTAGCATGAATAATAAACATTTATCATGATATAAGGAAATAAAATAATAACATTATTATTGCCTCTAGGGCATATTTCCTTCAGGCTCCCACTTGCACTAGAGTCAATAATCTAGATTACACAGTAATGATTCTAACACCCATGGAGCTTTGGTGCTGATCATGTTTTGCTCGTGGAAGAGGCTTAGTCAACGGGTCTGCAACATTCAGATCCGTATGTATCTTGCAAATCTCTATGTCTCCTACCTGGACTAGATCCCGGATGGAATTGAAGCGTCTCTTGATGTGCTTGGTTCTCTTGTGAAATCTGGATTTCTTTGCCAAGGCAATTGCACCAGTATTGTCACAAAAGATTTTCATTGGACCCGATGCACTAGGTATGACACCTAGATCGGATATGAACTCCTTCATCCAGAATCCTACGTTTGCTGCTTCCGAAGCAGCTATGTACTCCGCTTCACATGTAGATCCCGCCACAACGCTTTGTTTAGAACTGCACCAATTGACAGCTCCACCGTTTAATGTAAACACGTATCCAGTTTGCGATTTAGAATCGTCCGGATCAGTGTCAAAGATTGCATCAACGTAACCATTTACGATGAGGTCTTTGTCACCTCCATATATGAGAAACATATCCTTAGTCCTTTTCAGGTATTTCAGGATGTTCTTGACCGCTGTCCAGTGATCCACTCCTGGATTACTTTGGTACCTCCCTGCTAGACTTATAGCAAGACATACATCAGGTCTGGTACACAACATTGCATACATGATAGAGCCTATGGCTGAAGCATAGGGAACATCTTTCATTTTCTCTCTATCTTCTACATTGGTCGGCATTGAGTCTTACTCAATTTCACACCTTGTAACACATGCAAGAATCCTTTCTTTGCTTGATCCATTTTGAACTTCTTCAAAACTTTGTCAAGGTATGTGCTTTGTGAAAGTCCAATTAAGCGTCTTGATCTATCTCTATAGATCTTAATGCCCAATATGTAAGCAGCTTCACCGAGGTCTTTCATTGAAAAACTCTTATTCAAGTATCCCTTTATGCTATCCAGAAATTCAATATCATTTCCGATTAGTAATATGTCATCTACATATAATATCAGAAATTCTACAGAGCTCCCACTCACTTTCTTGTAAATACAGGCTTCTCCAAAAGTCTGTACAAAACCAAATGCTTTGATCACACTATCAAAGCATTTTATTCCAACTCCGAGAGGCTTGCACCAGTCCATAAATGGATCGCTGGAGCTTGCACACTTTGTTAGCTCCCTTTGGATCGACAAAACCTTCCGGCTGCATCATATACAACTTTTCTTCCAGAAATCCATTCAGGAATGCAGTTTTGACATCCATCTGTCAAATTTCATAATCATAAAATGCGGCAATTGCCAACATGATTCGGACAGACTTAAGCATCGCTACGAGTGAGAAGGTATCATCGTAGTCAATCCCTTGAACTTGTCGAAAACCTTTTGCGACAAGTCGAGCTTTGTAGACAGTAACATTACCATCAGCGTCAGTCTTCTTCTTGAAGATCCATTTATTCTCAATTGCTTGCCGATCTTTGGGCAAGTCAACCAAAGTCCACACTTTGTTCTCATACATGGATCCCATCTCAGATTTCATGGCTTCAAGCCATTTTGCGGAATCTGGGCTCACCATCGCTTCTCCATAGTTCGTAGGTTCATCATGATCTAGTAGCATGACTTCCAGAATAGGATTACCGTACCACTCTGGTGCGGATCTTACTCTGGTTGATCTACGAGGTTCAGTAGTATCTTGTTCTGAAGTTTCATGATCATCATCATTAGCTTCCTCACTAATTGGTGTAGGTGTCACAGAAACCGGTTTCTGTGATGTACTACTTTCCAATAAGGGAGCAGGTACAGTTACCTCATCAAGTTCTACTTTCCTCCCACTCACTGCTTTCGAGAGAAACTCCTTCTCTAGAAAGTTTCTGAATTTAGCAACAAAAGTCTTGCCTTCGGATCTGTGATAGAAGGTGTATCCAATAGTTTCCTTTGGATATCCTATGAAGACACATTTCTTCGATTTGGGTTCGAGCTTATCAGGTTGAAGCTTTTTCACATAAGCATCGCAGCCCCAAACTTTCAGAAACGACAACTTTGGTTTCTTGCCAAACCACAGTTCATAAGGCGTCGTCTCAATGGATTTTGATGGTGCCCTATTTAACGTGAATGCGGCCGTCTCTAGAGCATAACCCCAAAACGATAGCGGTAAATCAGTAAGAGACATCATAGATCGCACCATATCAAGTAAAGTACGATTACGACGTTCGGACACACCATTACGCTGTGGTGTTCCGGGTGGCGTGAGTTGCGAAACTATTCCGTATTGTTTCAAATGTACACCAAACTCGTAACTCAAATATTCTCCTCCACGATCAGATCGTAGAAATTTTATTTTCTTGTTACGATGATTTTCAACTTCACTCTGAAATTCTTTGAACTTTTCAACTGTTTCAGACTTATGTTTCATTAAGTAGATATACCCATATCTGCTTAAGTCATCTGTGAAGGTGAGAAAATAACGATATCTGCCACGAGCCTCAACATTCATCGGACCACATACATCTGTATGTATGATTTCCAACAAATCTGTTGCTCTCTCCATTGTACCGGAGAATGGTGTTTTTGTCATCTTACCCATAAGGCACGGTTCGCAAGTACCAAGTGATTCCTAATCAAGTGGTTCCAAAAGTCCATCAGTATGGAGTTTTTTCATGCGCTTTACACCGATATGACCTAAACGACAGTGCCACAAATAAGTTGCGCTATCATTATCAACTCTGCATCTTTTGGTTTCAACATTATGAATATGCGTGTCACTACTATCGAGATTTAATAAGAATAGACCATTCTTCATGGGTGCATGACCATAAAAGATTTTACTCATATAAATAGAACAACCATTATTCTCTGATTTAAATGAATAACCGTCTCGCATTAAACAAGATCCAGATATAATGTTCATGCTCAACGCTGGCACCAAATAACAATTATTTAGGTCTAATACTAATCCCGAAGGTAGATGTAGAGGTAGTGTGCCGACCGCGATCACATCGACTTTGGAACCATTTCCCACGCGCATCGTCACCTCGTCCTTAGCCAATCTTCGCTTAATCCGTAGTCCCTGTTTCGAGTTGCAAATGTTAGCAACAGAACCAGTATCAAATACCCAGGTGCTACTGCGAGCATTAGTAAGGTACACATCAATAACATGTATATCGCATATACCTTTGTTCACCTTGCCATCCTTCTTATCCGCCAAATACTTGGGGCAGTTCCGCTTCCAGTGACCAGTCTGCTTGCAGTAGAAGCACTCAGTTTCAGGCTTAGGTCCAGATTTGGGTTTCTTCTCTTGAGCAGCAACTTGCTTGCTGTTCTTTTTGAAGTTCCCCTTCTTCTTCCCTTTGCCTTTTTTCTTGAAACTAGTGGTCTTGTTGACCATCAACACTTGATGCTCCTTCTTGATTTCTACCTCCGCAGCTTTCAGCATTGCGAAGAGCTCGGGAATAGTCTTATTCATCCCTTGCATATTATAGTTCATCACGAAGCTCTTGTAGCTAGGTGGCAGTGATTGGAGAATTCTGTCAATGACACAATCATCTGGAAGATTAACTCCCAATTGAATCAAGTGATTATTATACCCAGACATTTTGAGTATATGCTCACTGACAGAACTGTTCTCCTCCATCTTGCAGCTATAGAACTTATTGGAGACTTCATATCTCTCAATCCGGGCATTTGCTTGAAATATTAACTTCAACTCCTGGAACATCTCATATGCTCCATGACGTTCAAAACGTCGTTGAAGTCCCGATTCTAAGCCGTAAAGCATGGCACACTGAACTATCAAGTAGTCATCATCTTTGCTCTGCCAGATGTTCATAACATCTGGTGTTGCTCCAGGAGCAGGCCTGGCACCCAGTGGTGCTTCCAGGATGTAATTGTTCTTTGCAGCAATGAGGATAATCCTCAAGTTACAGACCCAGTCCGTGTAATTGCTACCATCATCTTTCAACTTTGCTTTCTCAAGGAACACATTAAAATTCAACGGAACAACAGCACGGGCCATCTATCTACAACCAAACATAAACAAGCAAGATACTATCAGCTACTAAGTTCATGATAAATTTAAGTTCAATTAATCATATTACTAAAGAACTCCCACTTAGATAGACATCCCTCTAATCCTCTAAGTGATCACATGATCCAAATCAACTAAACCATGTCCGATCATCACGTGAGATGGAGTAGTTTCATTGGTGACCATCACTATGTTGATCATATCTACTATATGATTCACGCTCGATCTTTCGGTCTCCGTGTTCCGAGGCCATATCTGTATATGCTTGGCTCGTCAAGTATAACCTGAGTATTCCGCGTGTGCAACTGTTTTGCACCCGTTGTATTTGAACGTAGATCCTATCACACCCGATCATCACGTGGTGTCTCAGCACGAAGAACTTTCGCAACGGTGCATACTCAGGGAGAACACTTCTTCATAATTAGTGAGAGATCATCTTAAAATGCTACAGTCAATCAAAGCAAGATAAGATGCATAAAAGATAAACATCACATGCAATCAATATAAGTGATATGATATGGCCATCATCATCTTGTGCTTGTGATCTCCATCTTCGAAGTACCGTCATGATCACCATCGTCACCGGCGTGACACCTTGATCACTATCGTAGCATCATTGTCGTCTCGCCAATCTTATGCTTCCACGACTATCGCTACCGCTTAGTGATAAAGTAAAGCATTACAGCGCAATTGCATTGCATACAATAAAGCGACAACCATATGGCTCCTGCCAGTTGCCAATAACTCGGTTACAAAACATGATCATCTCATACAATAAAATTTAGCATCATGTCTTGACCATATCACATCACAACATGCCCTGCAAAAACAAGTTAGACGTCCTCTACTTTGTTGTTGCAAGTTTTACGTGGCTGCTACGGGCTTAAGCAAGAACCAATCTTACCTACGCATCAAAACCACAACGATAGTTTGTCAAGTTTGTGCTGTTTTAACCTTCGCAAGGACCGGGCATAGCCACACTTGGTTCAACTAAAGTTGGAGAAACTAACACCCGCCAGCCACCTGTGTGCAAAGAACGTCGGTAGAACCAATCTCGCGTAAGCGTACGCATAATGTCAGTCCGGGCCGCTTCATCCAACAATACTGCCGAACCAAAGTATGACATGCTGGTAAGCAGTATGACTTATATCGCCCACAACTCACTTGTGTTCTACTCGTGCATATAACATCAACACATAAAACCTAGGCTCAGATGCCACTGTTGGGGAACATAGTAATTTCAAAATTTTCCTACGCACACGCAAGCTCATGGTGATGCATAGCAACTAGAGGGGAGAGTGTTGTCTACGTATCCTCGTAGACCGACAACGGAAGCGTTATGACAACGCGGTTGATGTAGTCGTACGTCTTCACGGTCCGACCGATCAAGCACCGAAACTACAGCACCTCCGAGTTTTAGCACACGTTCAGCTCGATGACGATCCCCGGACTCTGATCCAGCAAAGTGTCGGGGAAGAGTTCCGTCAGCACGACGGCGTGGTGACGATCTTGATGTTCTACCGTCGCAGGGCTTTGCCTAAGCACCGCTACAATATTATCGAGGAGTATGGTGGAAGGGGACACCACACACGGCTAAGAAAACGATCATGAGGATCAACTTGTGTCTTGGGGTGCCCCCTGCCCCCGTATATAAAGGAGTAAGGGGGGAGGCCGGCCGGCCCTAGGGCGCGCCAAGGAAGAGGAGTCCTCCTCCTAGTAGGAGTAGGACTCCCCTCTTTCCTACTCCTACTAGGAGGGGGAAAGGAAGGGGGAGAGGGAGAAGGAAAGGGGGGCGCCCCCCCTCTCCTAGTCCAATTCGGACCAGAGGGGGAGGGGGCACGCGGCCCACCCTGGCCACCCCTCTCTCTCTCCACTAGGGCCCATAAGGCCCATTACTTCTCCCGGGAGGGTTCCGGTAACCCTCCGGCACTCCGGTTTTCTCCGAAATTACCCGGAACCCTTCCGGTGTCCGAATATAGCCGTCCAATATATCAATCTTTATGTCTCGACTACTTCGAGACTCCTCGTCATGTCCGTGATCACATCCTGCACTCCAAACTAACTTCGGTACATCAAAACTCATAAACTCATAATATAACTGTCATCGAAACCTTAAGCGTGCGGACCCTACGGGTTCGAGAACAATGTAGACATGACCGAGACATGTCTCCGGTCAATAACCAATAGCGGAACCTGGATGCTCATATTGGCTCCCACATATTCTACGAAGATCTTTATCGGTCAGACCGCATAACAACATACGTTGTTCCCTTTGTCATCGGTATGTTACTTGCCCGAGATTCGATCGTCGGTATCTCAATACCTAGTTCAATCTCGTTACCGGCAAGTCTCTTTACTCGTTTTGTAATACATCATCTCGCAACTAACTCATTAGTTGTAATGCTTGCAAGGCTTATGTGATGTGCATTACCGAGAGGGCCCAGAGATACCTCTCCGACAATCGGAGTGACAAATCCTAATCTCAAAATACGCCAACCCAACATTTACCTTTGGAGACACCTGTAGAGCTCCTTTATAATCACCCAGTTACGTTGTGACATTTGGTAGCACACAAAGTGTTCCTCCGGCAAACGGGAGTTGCATAATCTCATAGTCATAGGAACATGTATAAGTCGTGAAGAAAGCAATAGCAACATACTAAACGATCGGGTGCTAAGCTAATGGAATGGGTCATGTCAATCACATCATTCTCCAATAATGTGATCCCGTTAATCACATGACAACACATGTCTATGGTTAGGAAACATAACCATCTTTGATTAACGAGCTAGTCAAGAAGAGGCATACTAGTGACGTTTAGTTTGTCTATGTATTCACACAAGTATTATGTTTCTGGATAATACAATTCTAGCATGAATAATAAACATTTATCATGATATAAGGAAATAAAATAATAACATTATTATTGCCTCTAGGGCATATTTCCTTCACCGGTAACCCCCCGGTACTCCGGTATATATCCGATGACCCCTGGAACCATTCCGGTGTCCGAATATAGTCGTCCAATATATCAATATTCATGTCTCGACCATTTCGAGACTCCACGTCATGTCCGTGATCACATCCGGGACTCCGAACTATATTCGGTACATCAAAACACATAAACTCATAATATAACCGTCATCGAACTTTAAGCGTGCGGACCCTACGGGTTCGAGAGCTATGTAGACATGACTGAGACACGTCTCCGATCAATAACCAATAGCGGAACCTGGATTCTCATATTGGCGCCTACATATTCTATGGAGATCTTTATCGGTCAAACCGCAAAACAACATACGTTGTTCCCTTTGTCATCGATATGTTACTTGCCCGAGATTCGATTGTTGGTATCTCAATACCTAGTTCAATCTCGTTACCGGAAAGTCTCTTTACTCGTTCCGTAATACATCATCCCACAACTAACTCACTATTTGCAATGCTTGCAAGGCTTAAGTGATGTGTATTACCGAGTGGGCCCAAAGATACCTCTCCGACAATCGGAGTGACAAATCCTAATCTTGAAATACGCCAACCCAACAAGTACCTTCGGAGACACCTGTAGAGCATCTTTATAATCACTCAGTTACGTTGTGACGTTTGGTAGCACACAAAGTGTTCCTCCGATAAACGGGAGTTGCATAATCTCATAGTCATAGGAACATGTATAAGTCATGAAGAAAGCAATAGCAACAAACTAAACGATCTAGTGCTAAGCTAACGGAATGGGTCAAGTCAATCACATTATTCTCCTAATGATGTGATCCCGTTAATCAAATGACAACTCTTTGTCTATGGTTAGGAAACATAACCATCTTTGATTCAACGAGCTAGTCAAGTAGAGGCATACTGGTGACATTTAGTTTGTCTATGTATTCCCACACGTATCATGTTTCCGGTTAATACAATTCTAGCATGAATAATAAACATTTATCATGATATAAGGAAATAAATAATAACTTTATTATTGCCTCTAGGGCATATTTACTTTAGTCTCCCAGTTGCACTAGAGTCAATAATCTAGATTACACAGTAATGATTCTAACACCGATGGAGCCTTGGTGCTGATCATGTTTTGCCCGTGGAAGAGGCTTAGTCAACGGGTCTGCAACATTCAGATCCGTATGTATCTTGCAAATCTCTATGTCTCCCACCTGGAATTGATCCCGGATGGAGTTGAAGTGTCTCTTGATGTGCTTGGTTCTCTTGTGAAATCTGGATTCCTTTGCTAAAGAAATTGCACCAGTATTGTCACAAAAGATTTTTATTAGACCCGATGCACTAGGTATGATACCTAGATCGGATATGAACTCCTTCATCCAGACTCCTTCATTTGCTGCTTCCAAACAGCTATGTACTCCGCTTCACATGTAGATCCCGCTACGACGCTTTGTTTAGAACTGCACCAACTGACAGCTCCACCATTTAATAAAAACACGTATCCGGTTTGCGATTTAGAATCGTCCGGATCAGTGTCAAAGCTTGCATCGACGTAATCGTTTACGACGAGCTCTTTGTCACCTCCATAAACAAGAAACATTTCCTTCGTCCTTTTCAGGTATTTCAGGATGTTCTTGACCGCTGTCCAGTGATCCACTCCTGGATTACTTTGGTACCTCCCTGCTAGACTTATAGCAAGACATATATCAGGTGTGGTACACAACATTGCATACATGATAGAGCCTATGGCTGAAGCATAGGGAACATCTTTCATTTTCTCTTTATCTTCTGTAGTGGTCGGGCATTGAGTCTTACTCAACTTCACACCTTGTAACACAGGAAAGAACCCTTTCTTTGCTTGATCCATTTTGAATTTCTTCAAAACTTTGTCAAGGTATGTGCTTTGTGAAAGTCCAATTAAGCGTCTTGATCTATCTCTATAGATCTTAATGCCCAATATGTAAGCAGCTTCACCGAGGTCTTTCATTGAAAAACTCTTATTCAAGTATCCCTTTATGCTATCCAGAAATTCTATATCATTTCTGATTAGTAATATGTCATCTACATATAATATCAGAAATGCTACAGAGCTCCCACTCACTTTCTTGTAAATACAGGCTTCTCCAAAAGTCTGTACAAAACCATATGCTTTCTCACACTATCAAAACGTTTATTCCAACTCCGAGAGGCTTGCACCAGTCCATAAATGGATCACTGGATCTTGCACACTTTGTTCGCTCCCTTTGGATCAACAAAACCTTCCGGTTGCATCATATACAACTCTTCTTCCAGAAATCCATTCAGAAATGCAGTTTTGACATCCATTTGCCAAATTTCATAATCATAAAATGCAACAATTGCTAACATGATTTAGACAGACTTAAGCATCGCTACGGGTGAGAAAGACTCATCGTAGTCAATCCCTTGAACTTGTCGAAAACCTTTTGCAACAAGTCGAGCTTTATAGACAGTAACATTACTGTCAGCATCGGTCTTCTTCTTGAAGATCCATTTATTTTCAATGGCTTGCCGATCAACGGGCAAGTCAACCAAAGTCCACACTTTGTTCTCATACATGGATCCCATCTCGGATTTCATGGCCTCAAGCCATTTTGCGGTATCTGGGCTCACCATCGCTTCTTCATAGTTCGTAGGTTCGTCATGGTCTAGCAACATAACCTCCAGAACAGGATTACCGTACCACTCTGGTGCGGATCTCACTCTGATTGACCTACGAGGTTCAGTAACAACTTGATCTGAAGTTTCATGATCATCATCATTAACTTCCTCACTAATTGGTGTAGGTGTCACAGGAACCGGTTTCTGTGATGAACTACTTTCCAATAAGGGAGCAGGTATGGTTACCTCATCAAGTTCTACTTTCCTCCCACTCACTTCTTTCGAGAGAAACTCCTTCTCTAGAAAGGATCCAAATTTAGCAACAAATGTTTTGCCTTCAGATCCGTGATAGAAGGTGTACCCAACAGTTTCCTTTGGGTATCCTATGAAGACACATTTCTCCGATTTGGGTTCGAGCTTATCAGGTTGAAGTTTTTTCACATAAGCATCGCAGCCCCAAACTTTAAGAAACGACAACTTTGGTTTCTTGAAAAACCATAGTTCATAAGGCGTCGTCTCAACGGATTTTGATGGTGCCCTATTTAACGTGAATGCAACCGTCTCTAATGCATAACCCCAAAATGATAGCGGTAAATCAGTAAGAGACATCATAGATCGCACCATATCTAGTAAAGTACGATTACGATGTTCGGACACACCATTACGTTGTGGTGTTCCGGGTGGCGTGAGTTGCGAAACTATTCCGCATTGTTTCAAATGAAGACCAAACTCGTAACTCAAATATTCTCCTCCACGATCAGATCGTAGAAACTTTATTTTCTTGTTACGATGATTTTCAACTTCACTCTGAAATTCTTTGAACTTTTTAAATGTTTCAGATTTATGTTTCTGTAACACCCCGGATGTAATTTACCTTATCTGTACTCCAACTCTTGTCGTATCCGGCACTAAGTTATGTCATTTCCTCGTTGTGAGGTTTTTGTCTCCGTGTGTTGTTGTCTTTGTCATGCATCTCATATCATGTCATCATGTGCATTGCATTTGCACACGTGTTCGTCTTATGCATCCGAGCATTTTCCCCGTTGTCCGTTTTGCATTCCGGCGCTCCTATCTCCTCCGGTGGTCCTTTCTACCCCTTTTTCGTGTGTGGGCATTAAACATTTACGTATTGGACCGAGACTTGTCATGCGGCCTTGGTTTACTACCGGTAGATGGCCTGTCAAGTTTCGTGCCATTTGGACTTCGTTTGATACTCCAACGGTTAACCGAGGGACCGAAAAGGCCTCGTGTGTGTTGCAGTCCAACACCCCTCCAAACTGGTCCAAAACCCACCTAAACCTCTCCCATCATTTAGAGCGTTCGATCACGATCGCGTGGCCGCCAACCGCACTTCATTTGGAGCTTCCTAACTCCCTCTACCTATAAAACTAGCCCCTCCTCCGAAATTCCGGATCCAAAACCACCCTAACCCTAAAATCCTGCTCGCGCCGCCGCCGGACATGTCTGTCGTCGCGTCGGACACCGCCCCGCGCCACTGAGGGCTCGACACGTGGCGCACCGCCACTCCCTCCGCCGCCGGCCCGACGAGCGCAGCTCGGGCCCCCCAAGCCCATCCGCGCGCCGCCGCCCGCCGCCATCGCCGCTTCGCTCGGCCGGCCGCCGCGCCGCCACTGCTGGCTGCCTCCGCCGCCTCGAACGCCGCCCCGCCGCACTTACCTCGCCGACCCGCACCGCCAAGCTCCTGCGCCGCCCCGCGCCCGGCGTCGCCCCACCTCCGGCCACCTCCACCGCGGCGCCTCCTCTCCTCCAAGTACGGCGTCATCCCCGTCTCCGGCAAACCTCGGGAGTCGTGCCCTGCTACAGTAACTCCAGCCGATCCAGATCTGGATCCACTTCGAGGGTTGACTTTTCCCCCAAAACCCTAGCTAATTTGCATACTTTGACATGCCATAACTCTGCATCCGTAGCTCCGATTCATGCGTGTAGCATATCAAAATGTTCGTCTCGACGAGTACATCATTTCATTGCATCATTTTCATTTGAGCTCATCTTGATGCCCGAAATGCTGTTGGAAGAGGGCTATGTGATGAATTTGCCAGATCTGTTTGAGCAAATGGCCTTTTGTCATTTTTGCCATGATTAATGTGTGCATGCTATGATCCTGAGCTCTACATGTGTTTTGATGAATGCCATGCCATCTTTGCAGGGGTGCTTGCCATGTATTTTTGTGATGTTTATGGTGACTAGCACAAGCATGCAAAGTAGCGTAATCGTTGATGCTGATTTCAGGGACTTAGAATTTCACCAAGTCCTTGTCCTGATTTTGTTGTTATGCCATATGTTCATGTTGTTTCCTAGTGACCCGTGCATCTTTTGAGAATGATCAGTAAGGATGTTTTGTTAATATTGTGGTGCTCTATTCATCCATGTCTTTGTTTGAATTTATGGAGCACCCTAGCTTCAGTCAATCGAGCTCTACTTTTGCTATAAAATGATCCTGGCAGATTGTTGACATGTTTAGCGATTTTGCCGAGGATGTTGCTATTGATCCGTGCACGCTATGTGTTGTTCTTGCCATGTCTAGCTTCTATGCCATGTCTTCTTGATGGGTGTATGATTATATTGTCATGCAATGCTCTGTAGTGAGTGCATCGAGCTCGTAAACATGCCTACTCGTTGACTGATTTGCATGCTCCAGTTTTTCACTAAGTCTGAATCTGTTTGTGTTTTTGCTATGTTCACATGCTTGCAATTGTATTTTCTGGTCCCTTTTGGCTCAAGGTCACTAAGGGACTTTTGTTAAGTGCTTTGAGTAGCTTCATGCCATGCCTTTCTTTGCCATGATATGTTCGCGTAGCATGTAGTTTACATGCTCTAAAGATTGCTTCCTGCTGATAAATTCCAGATTTGTGTTAATTTCACCAAGTCTGAATCCTGTTATCATTTGCACTTTTGCCATGCTTGTTTGAACTGGTTAATGGATGATTTAGCCGTAGCTCAGTGTTCATCTTTTGTCAAGCTCCATGAGTGGATCCCTGCCATGTATTTTTTTGTCATATTTGAGTGCTGTAGCATATTTATCTTGATGCATTTAGTTGGTCACTTGCTGATTATCGCAGACCGGTGCCATATTTGTTTTGCTTGCCATTTCCAAACTGTGCATCCGATTCCGGTGATCTTTATATAGATTTCAACCGAAATCACCTCATATTTCCAGTGACACTCTTCGATTTCCAAGTTGAGGCCAGGTTCAATCATTCCTTTGCAAATCTTGCATATGCATCACATATCGCATCCCGCATAGCATACCATGTTTGCATCATGTTGCTTGAGCATTGCACGTGGTTGATTGTGTTCTTTTGCTTGTTGTTCTTGCTTGGGTAGAGCCGGGAGACGAGTTCATGAACGAGGAACCCGTTGAGCCCGCATACGAGGATCAAGGCAACTCTGACAACTTTGCAGGCAAGATGACCATACCCTCGAAATCGCTTCTATCTTTGCTTGCTAGATGCTCGCTCTTTTGCTATGCCTATGCTACGATGCCTACCACTTGCTTACCGTGCCTCCCAAATTGCCATGTCAAACCTCTAACCCACTTTGTCCTAGCAAACCGTTGTTTGGCTATGTTACCGCTTTGCTCAGCCCCTCTTATAGCGTTGCTAGTTGCAGGTGAAGATTGGAGATCGTTCCTTGTTGGAACATTGTTTATTGTTGGGATATCACAATATTATCTTGTTTATCTTAATGCACCTATATACTTGGTAAAGGGTGGAAGGCTCGGCCTTATGCCTGGTGTTTTGTTCCACTCTTGCCGCCCTAGTTTCCGTCATATCGGTGTTATGTTCCCGGATTTTGCGTTCCTTACATGGTTGGGTTATAATGGGAACCCCTTGACAGTTCGCCTTGAATAAAACTCTTCCAGCAATGCCCAACATTGGTTTTACCATTCGCCACCTAGCCTTTTTCCCTTGGGTTTCACGGACTCAAGGGTCATCTTTATTTTAACCTCCCGGGCCAGTGCTTCTCTAAGTGTTGGTCCAACTGAGCGATTTCCGGGGCTACCAAGGGCAACTCTGGGCTGGCCTACCCAATGTCTGGCTCATCTGAGTGTGCCCTGAGAACGAGATATGTGCAGCTCCTATCGGGATTTGTCGGCATATTCGGGCGGTGTTGCTGGTTTAGTTTTACCATTGTCGAGGATGTCTTGTAACCGGGATGCCGAGTCTGATCGGATTGTCTTGGGAGAAGGAATATCCTTCGTTGACCGTGAGAGCTTGTGATGGGCTAAGTTGGGACTCCCCTGCAGGGATTTGAACTTTTGAAATCCGTGCCCGCGGTTATGGGCAGATGGGAATTTGTTAATGCCCGGTTGTAGATAAGATGAAACTTAACTTAATTAAAATGCATCAACCGTGTGTGTAATCGTGATGGTCTCTTCTCGGCGGAGTCCGGGAAGTGAACACGGTGTTGGAGTAATGCTTGACGTAGGTTGTTTTAGGATCACTTCTTGAGCATAGTTGTTCGACCGTGCTTTTGCCTTCTCTTCTCGCTCTCTTTTGCGAATATGTTAGCCACCATATATGCTAGTCGCTTGCTGCAGCTCCACCTCATACCTTTGCCTTATCTATAAGCTTAAATAGTCTTGATCACGAGGGTGTGAGATTGAGTCCCCATGACTCACAGATTCCTTTCAAAACTAGATGCAGGGACCGATGATACCGTTCCAGATGATATGACTGAGCTCAAGTGGGAGTTCGATGAAGACTCTCGTTGTTACTATGTGTCTTTCCCAGATGATCAGTAGTGGTGCCCAGTTGGGGCGATCGGGGACTTTGTCGCATTTGGGGGTTGATCTTTATTTTGGTACCGTAGTCGGACCATGAGTGTATTGGATGAATGTAATGCTATTTATGTATTTGTGTGACGTGGCGAGTGTAAGCCAACTATGTATCTTTTCCCCTTTATTTATATTACATGGGTTGTTTGCGAAGATTACCTCACTTGCGACATTGCTTTCAATGCGGTTATGCCTCTAAGTCGTGCTTCGACACGTAGGAGATATAGCCGCATCGAGGGCGTTACAGTTTCATTAAGTAGATATACCAATATCTGCTTAAATCATCTGTGAAGGTGAGAAAATAACGATACCCGCTATGAGCCTCAACATTCATCGGACCACATACATCTGTATGTATGATTTTCAACAAATCTGTTGCTCGCTCCATAGTTCCGGAGAATGGCGTTTTAGTCATCTTGCCCATGAGGCACGGTTCGCAAGTACCAAGTGATTCATAATCAAGTGGTTCCAAAAGTCCATCACTATGGAGTTTCTTCATGCGCTTTACACCAATATGACCTAAATGGCAGTGCCACAAATAAGTTGCACTATCATTATCAACTCTGCATCTTTTGGCTTCAATATTATGAATATGTGTATCACTACTATCGAGATTCATTAAGAATAGATCACTCTTCAAGGGTGCATGACTATAAAAGATATTACTCATATAAATAGAACAACCATTATTCTCTGATTTAAATGAATAACCGTCTCGCATCAAACAAGATCCAGATATAATGTTCATGCTTAACGTTGGCACCAAATAATAATTATTCAGGTCTAAAACTAATCCCGAAGGTAAATGTAGAGGTAGCGTGCCGACTGCGATCACATCGACTTTGGAACCATTTCCCACACGCATCGTCACCTCGTCCTTAGCCAATGTGTGCTTAATCCGTAGTCCCTGTTTCGAGTTGCAAATATTAGCAACAAAACCAGTATCAAATACCCAGGTGCTACTGCGAGCATTAGTAAGGTACACATCAATAACATGTATATCACATATACCTTTGTTCACCTTGCCATCCTTCTTATCCGCCAAATACTTGGGGCAGTTCCGCTTCCAGTGACCAGTCTGCTTGCAGTAGAAGCACTCAGTTTCAGGCTTAGGTCCAGATTTGGGTTTCTTCTCTTGAGCAGCAACTTGCTTGCTGTTCTTTTTGAAGTTCCCCTTCTTCTCCCCTTTGCCCTTTTTCTTGAAACTAGTGGTCTTGTTGACCATCAACACTTGATGCTCCTTTTTGATGTCCACCTCCGCAGTCTTTAGCATGCGAAGAGCTCGGGAATTGTCTTATCTACCCCTTGCATATTATAGTTCATCATGAAGCTTTTGTAGCTTGGTGGCAGTGATTGAAGAACTCTGTCAATGACACTATCAACAGGAAGATTAACTCCCAGTTGAGTCAAGTGATTATGATACCCAGACATTTTGAGTATATGTTCACCGACAGAACTATTCTCCTCCATCTTGCAAGCTATAGAACTTATTGGAGACTTCATATCTCTCAATCCGGGCATTTGCTTGAAATATTAACTTCAACTCCTGGAACATCTCATATGCTCCATGACGTTCAAAATGTTGTCGAAGTCCTGGTTCTAAGCCGTAAAGCATGGAACACTGAACTATCGAGTAGTCATCAACTTTACTCTGCCAAACGTTCTTAACGTTGTCAGCAGCATCTGCAGCAGGCCTGGCACCCAGTGGTGCTTCCAGGACGTAATTCTTCTATGCAGCAATGAAGATAATCCTCAAGTTACGGACCCAGTCCGTGTAATTGCTACCATCATCTTTCAACTTTGCTTTCTCAAGGAATGCATTAAAATTCAACGGAACAACAGTACGAGCCATCTATCTACAATCAACATAGACAAGCAAGAAACTATCAGGTACTAAGTTCATGATAAATTTAAGTTCAATTAATCATATTACTTAAGAACTCCCACTTACATAGACATCCCTCTAATCCTCTAAGTGATCACGCGATCCAAATCAACTAAACCATAGATGGACTAGTTTCAATGGTGAACATCACTATGTTGATCATATCTACTGTATGATTCACGATCGACCTTTCGGTCTCAGTGTTCCGAGGCCGTATCTGCATATGCTAGGCTCGTTAAGTTTAACCTGAGTATTCTGCGTGTGCAATTGTTTTGCACCCGTTGTATTTGAACGTAGATCCTATCACACCTGATCATCACGTGGTGTCTCAGCACGAATAAATTTCGCAATGGTGCATACTCAGGGAGAACACTTATACCTTGATAATTTAGTGAGAGATCATCTTATAATGCTACCGTTAATCAAAGCAAGATAAGATGCATAAAAGATAAACATCACATGCAATCAATATAAGTGATATGATATGGCCATCATCCTCTTGTGCTTGTGATCTCCATGTCTGAAGCACCGTCATGACCACCATCATCACCGGTGCGACACCTTGATCTCCATCATAGCATCATTGTCGTCTCGCCAACTATTGATTCTACGACTATCGCTACCGCTTAGTGATAAAGTAAAGCAATTATAGGGCGATTGCATTGCATACAATAAAGCGACAACCATATGGCTCCTGCCAGTTGCCGATAACTCGGTTACAAAATATGATCATCTCATACAATAAAATTTAGCATCATGCCTTGACCATATCACATCACAACACGCCCTGCAAAAACAAGTTAGACGTCCTCTACTTTGTTGTTGCAAGTTTTACGTGGCTGCTACGGGCTGAGCAAGAACCGTTCTTACCTACGCATCAAAAACCACAACGATAGCTTATCAAGTTAGTGTTGTTTTAACCTTCTCAAGGACCGGGCGTAGCCACACTCGGTTCAACTAAAGTTGGAGAAACTGACACCCGTCAGCCACCTGTGTGCAAAGCACGTCGATAGAACCAGTCTCGCGTAAGCGTACGCGTAATGTCGGTCCGGGCCACTTCATCCAATAATACCGTCGAACCAAAGTATGACATGCTGGTAAGCAGTATGACTTGTATCGCCCACAACTCACTTGTGTTCTACTCGTGCATATAACATCTACGCATATAACCTAGCTCGGATGCTACTGTTGGGGAACGTAGTAACTTTAAAATTTTCCTACGCACACACAGGATCATGGTGATGCATAGCAACGAGAGGGGAGAGTGTCGTCCATGTACCCTCGTAGACCGAAAGCGGAAGCGTTAGCACAACGCGATTGATGTAGTCGTACGTCTTCACGATCCGACCGATCCAAGTACCGAACGTACGGCACCTCCGAATTCAGCACACGTTCAGATCGATGACGTCCCTCGAACTTCGATCCAGCTGAGCTTTGAGGAAGAGTTCCGTCAGCACGACGGCGTGGTGACGATGATGATGTTCTACCGACACAGGGCTTCGCCTAAGCACTGCTACGATATGACCGAGGTGGATTATAGTGGAGGGGGGCACCGCACACGGCTAAGAGATCCAAGAGATCAATTGTTGTGTCTCTAGGGGGTGCCTGCCTCCCCGTATATAAAGGAGTAGAGGAGGGGGAGGGGGCCGACCACCCTTGGCGCGCCCCATGAGGAGTCCTACTCCCACCGGGAGTAGGACCCCCCCTTTTCCATGTTGGAGTAGGAGAGGAGAGGGAAGGAGGAAGAGGAAGAAAGGAAAGGGGGGGGGGGAACCCCTTCCTAGTCCAATTCGGACTTGGGAGGGGAGGGGCGCGTGGGTGCCTCTTGGCCGCCTCTCCTCTTCCACCAATTGGGCCCATGAGGTCCATTAACCTCCGGGGGGGTTCCGGTAACCCCTCAGTACTCCGGTATATATCCGATGACCCCCGGAACCATTCCGGTGTCCGAATATAGTCCTCCAATATCAATATTACAGGGTTTGATATTCCGAGTTTAATACTCCATCCGTCACGATTTAGAAGGCGTGCTTGGAAATTCTCTGGGACCTAGGTGGTTATCTATTGGTTGTGGGATGGGCTAAAAAATAGCATTCACACTACGCATGCATATATAAATAGTATATCGAAGTACTAATTAGCTACTAGAAATAAATACAGTGCGCCCTAAACCTTGTCCATTGTGGAAATGCACGCAAATTTAAATGTGCCTTCTAAACTGTGACGGAGGGAGTAATAGTGAACAAAGGGATTTGTATCTTTACTGTGTTGCGACAATGTGAAATGGATGGGCCTATTTACACAAAAAGTAATTCTTCCTTATCAAAACTGCATTTAGGCTATCTTGATGGACTTTTTGGTAAGTTGTACTCGCTCCTTCCGCCCAAAAGTGTAGGGGGGGGCATTGTTTGATTCGTGAAGACAAAATTTGGACTAACAGTAAGGCGGCATGTAGAAATCAGATGTTATTTCTATGGAATGGAATAATCCATATAAAGTTAATAGTAATTCAAACAAATCATGAAATGACACAGTATGAGTGATAAAGCAAAAGGCGGCATGTAGAAATCAGTTGCTATTTCAATAGAATGGAATAATCCATATAAAATTAAAATGAATTTAATAGATGAGCCTAAATCATGGAATTATTATGAGCATAAATTCTTAAAACATTGTATACTTATTGTAATTTTTGGATTGGTGTTGGGTTCACTCCTCAAACACCACTCTTACTCACAAAAGTGTGACAAACACAAATGTACTCATACTCAAAGGTGGGATCATTACACCTACAGAAGTTACAAATAACACAATACAGTCTTACTCACACGTAATTTACGAAAAAAAATCTTGAAATAAATAAATACACCTCATTCTCGCTGGGTGGAGGGGGGTCTAACTTGCCTCTGTAGTATAACTTTGTTTGTTTCGAAAATAGAAATCCCCCGGCCCCCCGGTCTCTACATCCGTAGATGCAGACAGACATGTTACCAAAATAAGATGCAATGGAATGAATTAAAGACATCCAACAAACAAAGACATGAAATGGGTAATAAAGTTTCGCCCATTTCAAGTGACAAAAAACTCCTATGACTAAGTCGCTATTCTTGCAAAGTCTTCAAGAAGGTAGTGCACATATCCAACTCGAAAGCATGATAACTATTTTCATCATGAATGTTGGATCCAAGAAATGAAGGCTACAACATCAATCCGATAGATGAGAGCAAGTTGGAAGATAGATTGGTGGAACATTTAAAAGGAAGACCCCATGTTATGCATCAACCCATACTCCACCCTCTCTCCATCACATTTTTTGATATGGATTTCTTTTTCATTATTGGATCAATGTTCTTAATTTCTTTCGTCAAACATAAACATGGCCACATGTTGATTCATACACCTGAATTCAGCTTTTGTTTGACGAGATGTTCGAAACAAGATAAACTTTGAATATATTTTTCATTTTGTTACTTTCGAAACAAGATCAACGTCAGATTTTTTACTGAAACTTACATGTATTCTTTCCGTAAAGAAATATAAGAGCGTTTAGATCACCAAAGTAGTGACCTAAACGCTCTTATATTTCTTTACAAAGGGAGTATTTTATAATTTGCAACACTGCTTCTCCCTCCACACACCGGTCCCACACACATATGCCTTTGTCCCAAATGAAATAAGTTCCTAGTCAAGTTTCAAAGAGCAAAAAGAAAATGAATAATTAAAACCATACTCAACATTGATCTTGTTTCAAAGATCTCGTGAACAAAAAAATGACGGTCAAAGCGGGTCTGAAATCGAACATTTGAATCAAAATATATGATAATTTTAGTGTTAGGGCAAAAAGGTAAACCCATGATGGGAGAGTATGAGGTGAGCAAAAATGCTATACCTATGGATAACTACGTAAATTAGTTACGAAAAGGAAGTCTCCTTCCCTCATTCCACTAATATCTTCCCTGATTTTCAGGATGGGGCCTAGTGCAATCCAATCAAAACCAACCCACATCACTCTTTACATAGAAATTTTCGTAAGTCTAATTCAATAGGCTATAAGATTGCTTCTGTACAAATGATGTAGTCCAACATATGACCAAATCTGACCCATTGTCTCCATATCCAATGGTTGAAAAGCCAACGGTGCATCCGTGGCACCAACTGCACCGGTGCACTTGATACGTTCTCGGGTTGGGATGAGTGGAGGCGGCGGAGGGTTGGTAGTGACGTGTTAGTGAGAGGGGTTGGCAGCTCTTCTTGTGTTCCTGTACCTCCTTTTTTTCTCTACGGAGTAGTAATGCTCATTCTGCAAATTTTAGAATTCCACGTTATCAGCTCAGAGAAGATCAATTTGGGAACTTGAGTATCAAGTGGCCCGGTTCTTTGGCCAGTACTATATTGTTTTGTGCATTCGCGCAGGCAGGCGCCCATGGAAATGGACGATACGACGACCCCTATTTCCCGGGGCTCCTCAGCAGCGGTAGAACACGGCCAGAAACATCCAGCAGTACTGGCACTCCATGTTTTGCGTGGCCGAACCAAACCAAACAAAATCGATGATTGCCAATAATTACTCGTGGCAGCCAAGCAACGCCGTTTCTTTCTTTGACCCGTGCTAGGAGTAGAGTACGTACTAGCGATCGAAAGGACGTTTGGTCATGACATGAGATGCTTTGGTTAAAAGGAGCAGCAAAGGAAAGGAAAGCCGTCGTCGTTTGGCCGGGCCGGAGCAGGAGGAGGAGGGGGGAGACGGAGACGGAGACGGGACAAGAGGAGGGCGCGGCGCTATGTCGTCACGTGGCGCGGCGCTATGTCGTCACGTGGCGCGGCGCCTGGTCCTAGGCGCGCGTTATTTATCCCGACGCAATCCCACACGGCCCTTGTCACTAGCGCGGTTCTCACATGCTTGTCACGGTACGTACGTAGTGATCTCCCCGTACACGCGGGCATTTTGAGCACAAGCACTTTTTGGGGGCACCGTTAAATGAACCGCTAAAAAACGGCGTTAGTATTTAAAAAAACCTCTGATTTTCTTGAGAAACTTTCAATCTACTCTCTCCGCCCGGAATTACTTGTCGTGAAAACGAATAAAAATAAATGTATATAAAACTAAAATATGTCCGAATACATTCATTTCTTCGACAAGTATTTCCGGAGGTAGGAAGTATTCATCTTCAATCATGGTTATACAAAGAACACCAAAGGCAATCAAAATTAGAACCACGTCCGTGGACCACCTAACGACGACTACATGCAAGTTTGTTTTAGCATAACGCATACGCACTCCGTATCCCTACGAGCACCTCCGAGATACTGAACTTGCACAACATCTTGAGATTGATGAGGTCGTCACAAACATCTTTGTAGTGGAAGAAAACGTCTTCTCTCAGTGAACGCACATCACTGGAAGACTTGAAATTAAATCCAGAAAAATGCGATCACAAACATCTTTGTAGTGGAAGGAAGCGTCTTTTCTCATTGAACAAACATCTTTGCCAAGTCTAGAACTTGAACCCTCGTGGATTTGATTTCAGCACAAAGAACCTAACCATCTAAGCTACGACTCAATTCACAAAAACTTTCAATCTATCTATCAAAGTTCATGGTAGTACAAAGAACACAAGAATCACTAAAAAATTCCATCCATATCTATAGAGCACCCAACTACGACTATAAACACTGAATCGAGCCCAAGACGCATCGCCGTCATCGCCCTTACTCATTGGAACCGGACAAACCTTATTCTAATAGACAGTCTAATATTTTGTACGAAAAATGGGAAAGAAATTTTGGCGACCAAAAGGTTCTTCCTTCTTTTGCTTACTATCGAGCTGATTGTTGCATTGTGCCAAAATGTAAGGACATCTCCAACGCGTGCACAAAATCGCCTGTAAATGTCCAGGGGCAGAAGGTCAGGACACTCTTTGTCATCTGACGATACATAAAATGTCTGTGAACATGGACAAATGTCTGAAATTTCATAAACTGCTGTCGAACTTAGAAGTGGTTTGGGGGAGCTCGAACATACTACGAGTACGCACAAGCTTTGGACCGCACAATAAACACACTTTCTCTGGGGAAGACTTGTGTGAGATCTGGCGTTAGGTGAAATCTACGAGATCAATATTTTTGGAAAACAAATACATGTTCAGACATTCTCAAAACTTTTGTAGACACACATCAATGTTTGATATGCAACCTCAAAAAGTTCTTTCAACTTACATTAATAGAAACAAAAACGATAAAATCAGATGTGAGTAGTGTCAATGTACTATTCACCCGAAGCTGCTACCATTCACATTCGAATGTCTTTTTTGAATCTCTAAATGTGCATCGAGTTTTGAGTTGATGTTTGGGGTTGTATATATGCCCGACATGAATGTTGTCAAATATTTTCATATTTTTTTAAAATGTCTAAATATGATTAACTTTTTGTTGATCTCACGTAAATTACCAGCTAGAGGCAAGCAACACGGGACGAAAATTGCAGTTAAACAAGTGCACTCAGCAGCAGTGACACTACATTACCAGCTAGCTCTAGCCCCCGACCTAGTGGAGGAGACCACCCGTAGCCACCATTAAATACTCGCCGCGCCCAAGAAGCGCAGATAAGACGAGGACAAGCGAGGTTTTACCACCACCACTAACCCCAATTCAAGGGTTTAAGCTAACCCAAAGCTCATAAAAATAGTACACCCGCACACAGCCGATGACAGAGAGAGAGTGTGTGCGCGTGTTCAAAAGAGCCGGGCAGGGAGCCAGACAGGGAGCAGCGTCTCCGCTCCCGGCCACCTCCTCCCCCGCCTCCATATGCGTCTTGGGTGCGGCTCAAGCAAGCACCAGCTCGACGCAAAGCTCCCCCTCCCCCGCCACCTCACTGCCCCGCGCTCCACTCCCACATGCCCCGCCATCGCCCCGCCCCCTCCCACTAGCCACCGAGAGGGCTTCCCGGCCCCATGCGGCGGTGAGCTCCAGCTCGCCCACGCCGTGCCGCCGCTGCTGATCGGATAGGCGGGGGGGAGGAAGGAAAGAAGCGCTCGTTTCAGACTTTTTTGGGTGGGTTTCTTGATCGCCGGAGCGGGAATGGCGCACCGGCGCGGGTGGTTCTTGGCGGTGGCGCTATTGCTGACCGCGCTCGCGCTCCGGCCGGCCGCGGCGCTGTCGTCAGACGGCCGGGCGCTGCTGTCGCTGCTCCCGGCGGCGCCGTCGCCGGTGCTGCCGTCCTGGGACCCGTCGGCCGCGACCCCCTGCTCGTGGCAGGGGGTCACCTGCTCGCCGCAGAGCCGGGTGGTGTCGCTCTCCCTGCCCAACACCTTCCTCAACCTCTCCGCCCTCCCGCCGCCGCTCGCCTCGCTCTCCTCGCTCCAGCTGCTCAACCTCTCCACCTGCAACATCTCCGGGACCATCCCGCCGTCCTACGCGTCGCTCGCCGCGCTCCGCGTGCTCGACCTCTCGTCCAACGCGCTCTACGGCGCCATCCCCGGCGAGCTCGGCGCGCTCTCCGGGCTCCAGTACCTGTTCCTCAACTCCAACCGCTTTACGGGTGCCATCCCGCGCTCCCTCGCCAACCTCTCCGCGCTCGAGGTGCTCTGCGTCCAGGACAACCTCTTCAACGGCACCATCCCGGCGTCCCTGGGCGCGCTCACCGCGCTCCAGCAGCTCCGCGTCGGGGGCAACCCGGGGCTGTCGGGCCCTATTCCGGCCTCCCTCGGCGCGCTCTCCAACCTCACCGTCTTCGGCGGCGCGGCCACCGGTCTGTCTGGCCCCATCCCGGAGGAGCTCGGCAACCTCGTCAACCTCCAGACGCTGGCATTGTATGACACCGGCTTGTCCGGCCCCGTGCCGGCGGCGCTCGGCGGGTGCGTGGAGCTGCGCAACCTCTACCTCCACATGAACAAGCTCTCCGGGCCGATACCGCCCGAGCTCGGGAGGCTGCAGAAGATCACCAGCCTGCTGCTCTGGGGCAATGCCCTCTCCGGGAAGATCCCGCCGGAGCTCTCCAACTGCTCGGCATTGGTGGTGCTCGACCTATCGGGCAACCGGCTCTCGGGCCAGGTGCCGGGGGCGCTCGGGCGTCTCGGCGCGCTCGAGCAGCTCCACCTGTCGGACAACCAGCTCACGGGGCGCATACCGGCGGGGCTACAGACCTGCAGCAGCCTCACCGCCCTGCAGCTCGACAAGAACGGCCTCTCCGGGGAGATACCGGCGCAGCTCGGGGAGCTCAAGGCGCTGCAGGTGCTGTTCCTCTGGGGCAACGCGCTGTCCGGCTCCATACCGCCGTCGCTGGGCGACTGCACCGAGCTGTACGCGCTGGGACCTGTCCAAGAACCGGCTCACCGGCGGCATCCCCGACGAGGTCTTCGGGCTCCAGAAGCTCAGCAAGCTGCTCCTGCTCGGCAACGCGCTGTCGGGGCCGCTTCCTCCGAGCGTCGCCGACTGCGTGTCGCTGGTCCGGCTCCGGCTCGGCGAGAACCTGCTCGCCGGCGAGATACCCAGGGAGATCGGCAAGCTGCAGAACCTGGTGTTCCTGGACCTCTACTCGAACAGGTTCACCGGACACCTCCCCGCCGAGCTCGCCAACATCACGGTGCTGGAGCTGCTCGACGTGCACAACAACAGCTTCACGGGGCCCATCCCGCCGCAGTTCGGGGCGCTCATGAACCTGGAGCAGCTTGACCTCAGCATGAACAACCTCACGGGCGAGATGCCGGCGAGCTTCGGCAACTTCAGCTACCTCAACAAGCTCATCCTCAGCAGGAACATGCTCTCCGGGCCACTGCCCAGGTCGGTTCAGAACCTGCAGAAGCTGACCATGCTGGACCTGAGCAACAACAGCTTCTCCGGCGCGATACCGCCGGAGATCGGTGCGCTGTCAAGCCTGAGCATCAGCCTGGACCTGAGCGGGAACAGGTTCGCCGGCGAGCTGCCGGAGGAGATGTCCGGCCTGACGCAGCTGCAGTCGCTCGACCTGTCAAGCAATGGCCTGCACGGCAGCATCTCGGTGCTCGGGGCGCTCACCAGCCTGACGTCCCTCAACATTTCCTTCAACAACTTCTCCGGCGCCATCCCCGTGACGCCGTTCTTCAAGACGCTGTCGTCGAACTCCTACGCCGGCAATCCCAGCCTGTGCGAGTCCTACGACGGGCACATCTGTGCGTCAGACATGGTTCGCCGGACCACACTCAAGACCGTCAGGACAGTGATCCTCGTCTGCGCCATTTTAGGCTCGATCACTCTCTTGCTTGTGGTGGTCTGGATCCTGTTCAACAGAAGCAGGAGGCTCGAGGGCGAGAAGGCGACGAGCCTGTCGGCCGCCGGCGGCAACGACTTCTCCTACCCGTGGACGTTCACGCCGTTCCAGAAGCTCAACTTCTGCGTGGACAGCATCCTGGAGTGCCTCAAGGATGAGAATGTGATCGGCAAAGGCTGCTCGGGGGTCGTGTACAGAGCGGAGATGCCCAACGGCGACATCATCGCCGTGAAGAAGCTCTGGAAGACGACCAAGGAGGAGCCGATCGACGCGTTCGCCGCCGAGATTCAGATACTGGGTCACATCAGGCACCGGAACATTGTCAAGCTGCTCGGTTACTGCTCGAACAAGTCTGTCAAGCTCTTGCTCTACAACTACGTCCCCAATGGTAATCTGCAGGAGCTCCTCAGCGAGAACAGGAGCCTGGACTGGGACACACGGTACAAGATCGCGGTCGGGGCGGCGCAGGGGCTGTCCTACCTGCACCATGACTGCGTCCCGGCGATACTCCACCGGGATGTCAAGTGCAACAACATACTGCTCGACTCGAAGTATGAGGCCTACTTGGCCGACTTTGGGCTGGCCAAGCTAATGAACTCCCCCAACTATCATCACGCCATGTCGCGCATCGCCGGTTCTTACGGATACATTGCTCCAGGCAAGTGACTTCTATTAATTTGTGTTTTTGCTTTTACAGTTCCTTACTCTCTTCAGCATCTAGAACTGTATACATGGTAGTGTGCATTCACCAATTGATCTCACAGCTCTGTCACTTATTGGGGTAGTGCTGTTACCTATGCAAGAATCTTTGACCTGTGGTTGCTTCTAGTAAGCTTAACGAGTTAACATGGTTCTTCATCCATGACCATGTCGATTGCTTATAGTTCAAGCCGGTGAGTTGGATTGACTAGGTATTAACTGACATTGTCCTTGGACAGTAGTACTACAACAATATACTGAAGTGTAGCACATCACAAGCTGCTAGAGTTTCTCACATCACAAGCATCCTTCTTCACTGAAGCAAGTTGACTTCATGCTGTTGATTCCAATGCTTAGCACATCACTGTCTTGATTTGTGTAATTATACTGAAGTGTAGCAATACAAACTACAATTATTATTCTACTAACTACTAAGTAAAATAGAAGATAATTTCAGTTAGAGGACCCAATGGTTTGACATTTGCCTTTTTCATTTCAGAGTACGGCTACACGGCGAACATCACCGAGAAGAGCGACGTGTACAGCTACGGCGTGGTGCTGCTGGAGATCCTGAGCGGGCGGAGCGCCATCGAGCCGATGGTCAGCGACAGCCTCCACATCGTGGAGTGGGCCAAGAAGAAGATGGGGAGCTACGAGCCGGCGGTGAACATCCTGGACCCCAAGCTGCGCGGCATGCCGGACCAGCTGGTCCAGGAGATGCTGCAGACGCTGGGCATCGCCATCTTCTGCGTGAACCCGGCGCCGGCGGAGCGGCCGACCATGAAGGAGGTCGTGGCCTTCCTCAAGGAGGTGAAGAGCCCGCCGGAGGAGTGGGCCAAGACGTCGCAGCAGCCGCTCATCAAGCCCGGCAGCCAGGAAGCCTGACGATCGAGAGCAGTGCTGCGGCGGATTCAGTGGCGCGTCTTCTGCAGGAAGAGAAATGGAGGGAGATGAGGAGATGATATTTGAAAGGAAAAAGGAGTAGGGTTTTTGATAATTGCCTAGCTAGCTTTGGTTAGGGGTTTCTTGTACAGTTTCAGATGACGTTTGTAGCCCGTTCTGGGGGACTTGAATGGGAAATTTTCTCGGTTATTTAGTTTGCTCTTGCAATACGCCACGCCATTGTGCCTCCCAGTTCACAGTTTACTCTTCACTTCATTTCGCACTTCGTTTGGATGTGATGTGATTCTGAGTAGTGTCCATGTCAGCATCGCCAAGACAAGGACTGAACCACTGGTTCAGTCGAGATGAGTTATTGCCAATCAGCAGGCTGTAGCGGATCCGGCAACAGAAGATGGCGCGATAGAATTCAATCAAGGAGATGGGCCGGCCCAGCGGCCCAAGCGAGCGACCAACCCACCGCGTTGGCTCGACGACTACAGCCTGGCCCGTTAATCGAGCTAACGGTAACTGGTTTAAATAGAGATCGATCTCTTCCTGTAATAGGGGGCTAGGATTGGAATGACGGCTTCGGCCGGTGTAATCGGATAGCTGTGAGGGTGGTTGGGTGACCAGCTACCGAACTTTTCCCCAATTTGAATTCGAATCTCTAAATTCCTCCCCGATCTAATGAGTTGCTTATAGTTGGTATCAGATTCGGCGGTCCTGGAGCTTCCGCAGCATCGCCACGGGACGCGGTGGCGAGATCGGCGGCGATTGGAGGCGATGGACAAGCTGTCCGAGGACGGGCGCGGCGTCTACGCCCTGTTGCGGGCGGATTTCACCGCAGACTTGGACCAGCGCTTCAAGGAGCACGGCGACACCCTTCTCCAAGCTGTCGACAAGCTAATCCAGGCGAACACGACGGCGCTCGACGCTCTCCTGTCGGCGCGGGTGGACAGCGTACGGGACGAGTTCGCCCTCGAGATCGAGCAAGTCCGCGGTGAGCGACCGCGGGAACAAACCGGGCGCATCGAGATCTCGTCGTCACGGATGGCTGGGAGTGGTCGCGGCGGCGCCTCCGACTCCCTTGGCATCGATCAGGAACACCGGGGGAAGGCACATAACACTTATGTCCCTCCTCCGGTCAGAGGTGCGCGTGATTCCACTTTCCGTGCTCGTTCTTCTTCCATCGGTGATGCGGGCTACCCGGATACTGCTGATGCGTTTTCGTTTGGTGTTCGCGCGGATCTCCCTCGATTCGATGGTGCGAATCCGAGGTTGTGGCAGAACAGATGCGAAGACCAGTTCAAACTCTGGAATACTCCGCCGCACCGATGGATTTCGCTGGCGACGTCCCAATTTGAAGGAGCAGCGACCCGGTGGTTGGAATCAGTCCAGCACAAGTCGCCAAACATTTCGTGGTCTAAATTCTGCTGCAGTTTGCAGAGTCGCTTCGGCCGAAATCAACACCAGACACTGCTTCACCAGCTCTTCCGTATAGCCCAAACCAGCACAATTGCGGATTATGTGGATAGATTCGCCGATTTGTATGATCAGTTGTCCGCATATGAAGAAATCCCCAACACCTTGCACTACACTACCCGCTTCCTCGAAGGACTCAAACCAGGGGTTCGCGTTGCAGTGGCGCTTCAGAAGCCTAAGGATCTAGATTCAACATATGACTTGGCCTTGCTGCATGAGGAGCTCGGGGAAGGAGTAACCCATATCAACTCACCTGCAGGCGTGCGATCAGGTCCATTTCCACTTCCTCTTCCCCCAAAACCCCGTGTCAGTGAAGATCGGCGATAGTCTGACACTCTGAAACCAACAACAACTGACGACAAGTGGTCTGCATTGCGCGCTTACCGCAAGTCCAAAGGGTTATGTTTCGTTTGTGGAGAAAAATGGTCCCGTGACCACGTGTGTAAATCAACAGTGCAGTTGCATTTTGTTCAAGAACTAATTGATCATGTTCAGTCGATGGAGTCCACCCCGACAGATAGTTCAGAGTCAGAGACAGTTTCTGTTCACAGTATGAGGTTGTCAGCTGCTGCAGTTGGGAAAGACCCCAATGCTCCGTCCTTACAGTTGGAAATTCAGTTGCAAGGGCACACTATGGTATTTTTAGTGGATTCAGGCAGTACTCACTCGTTCATCGACAGCTCTTTTGCTCCTGTGTTGGGGCATATTCAGGATACTACTCCAGTTTCTGTTACAGTGGCAGGAGGAGCATCATTGCAGTGTTCTCAGATGTTGAAACAATGCAAATGGAGCTGTTGTAGTGCTGAATTCTCATCTAATTTTTGGCTATTGCAGTTGTCCACTTATGATGGCATCTTGGGCCTTGATTGGTTGGCTCAACATAGCCCTATGCAAGTGGACTGGACTCAGAAGTGGATGTCAGTCCAGCAGTCTGGCAGAACAGTTACTTTGCAAGGCCTGGTGCCTGCTGACTTTGCACTTACAGTGATATCATTGTTCTTCGTTCAGTGTTTTGCAACTTCTTTAGTTTGTCCCGAGATGCAAGCAGTATTGGACAAGTTTCCTACAGTCTTTCAACCTCCCACTGGCCTCCCTCCTAGACGAATGCAAGACCATTACATTCCTCTGATCCCTGGGGCCCGACCAGTTTCTGTCAGGCCATACCGAATTGCTCCCTAGTTAAAAGATGAGTTAGAGAAGCAAATTGCAGAGCTCTTGTCGTTGGGAATGATTCGACCCAGCGAAAGCCCTTTTTCCTCTCCTGTCCTCATGGTCAAGAAAAAAGAAGAAGGGGAATGGATACTTGTTGTTGACTTCAGACATCTGAATGCTATAACCCTGAAGAGCAAATACCCAGTACCCATTATAGATGAGTTGTTGGATGAACTAGCTGAGGCATGTTGGTTTACCAAAATGGACCTCAAAGCTGGATTTCACTAGATCAGGTTAGCTCCAAGGGAAGAGTACAAGACTGCATTCCAAACACACCATGGCCACTTTGAGTTCCTGGTAGTTGCCATGGGCTTAACTGGAGCTCCAGCAACATTTCAGAGCACTATAAACTTTGATCTGTCCCCCCTGCTCAGGAAGTGTGTGCTGTGTTTCTTTGATGACATACTAGTTTTCAGCAAAACATTTGAGGAAAACTTGGAACATGTTGCTCAGGTTCTGACAATTCTGCAAGAGAAGGAATGGAAAGTTAAGATGTCAAAGTGTGCATTTGCTCAACAGGAAATTGCTTACTTGGGACATGTCATTTCTGGTCAGGGTGTGTCTACAGATCCTGCCAAGGTAACAGCTGTCCAACAGTGGCCTACTCCAACTAATGTTAAGGAAGTCAGGGGTTTTCTTGGACTCAGTGGTTACTATAGGAAATTCATTAAGCACTATGGGATTATTACCAAACCTCTCACTGAACTTCTCAAGAAAGGGATGCCATTTGTATGGACCAGTGTTACTGAAGAGGCCTTTGTGGTGCTCAAACAAGCTCTAACATCTGCTCCAGTATTGGCTGTGCCAGATTTTTCCAAACCATTTACCGTGGAGACTGATGCATGTGAATATGGCATTGGAGCTGTCCTCATGCAACAGGGTCACCCATTGGCATTTGTTAGCAAGGCCTTGGGACCCAAGAACAGAGGTTTGTCAGTCTATGAGAAAGAATACCTGGCTATTCTGTTGGCTGTAGATCAGTGGAGGTCATACTTGCAGATGCAACAGTTTATTATCAAGATTGACCACAAGAGTTTGGCACACCTGCAGGATCAGAGATTGCATACCCCTTGGCAACAGAAATGTTTAACTAAGTTACTGGGCTTAAATTACACAATTCAGTACAAACAAGGGAACACCAATGCTGCTGCTGATGCACTTTCCAGGAGACCTCCTGATGGAACAGTTCTTTTCCAGATTTCTTGTGCACAACCTACATGGTTGCTGGAAATTGTTCAGAGCTACAATGGTGACCCTAAAACATAAAACATTTTACAACAACTGGCCATAGATCCTGCATCTAAACCACAGTTCTCTCTGCACCAAGGTCTCCTTCGCTACAAGAACAGTATATGGGTTGGGCCTGATGCAGATCTACACCTCAAAATTTTTACAGCCTTTCATGCTAGTCCAGTTGGGGGTCATTCTGGCTTTCCAGTCACATACAAAAGAATAATCTCCCTCTTCAGGTGGCAAGGAATGAAAACCTTCATCAAAACTCAAGTCCAATCCTGCTTGGTGTGTCAGCAAGCTAAACCAGAAAGAGTTCAGTACCCTGGATTGCTATCTCCTCTGCCAGTACCTTCCAAAGCTTGGGACACAGTGTCTATGGATTTTATCTCAAGTCTTCCTACATCCTTCCAGTACAACTGCATACTTGTGGTGATTGACAAGTTCTCTAAATATGGTCATTTCGTTCCTCTCTCACACCCCTTCAATGCTCAGAAAGTGGCTGAAGCTTTTCTAGACAATGTGTACAAGTTGCATGGTATGCCCAGGATTATCATCTGTGACAGAGACCCTGTTTTCACTAGCACATTCTGGCAACTGCTTATTTCCAAAACTGGAGCAGAGCTGAACATGAGTACAGCATATCACCCAGAGACTGACGGCCAAACTGAAAGAGTAAATCAACAAATTGAGTGTTTCTTGCGGTGTTTCATCAGTGCCCATCCTACTAAATAGAGCAAATGGCTGTCGCTTTGTGAATTTTGGTACAATACCAACTGGCATTCGGCACTGAACAAAACGCCGTTTGAAATCATTTATGGGCAGACTCCACAGTTCTTTGGAATATCTGCTTCTGATACAATTGCTCCCGTGATGTCCAATCGTGGTTGGACTCCCGACAGTTGATGATTGCATCGGTAAAACAACACTTGTTGCGTGTTCAGCAGAGAATGAAGCATCAAGCAGACAAGAAACGGACTGAACGAGTTTTTGCTGCCAACGATCTCGTGTTCCTCAAGCTGCAACCATACGTGCAATCATCAGTTGTCAGAAGAGCCAACCACAAGCTTTCATTCAAGTACTTTGGTCCTTACAAGATACTCGACAAAATTGGAGAAGTTGCATACCGACTGGAGTTGCCTCCTGATAGTCGCATCCACCCAGTGTTTCATGTGTCTCAGCTCAAGAAGTTCATTCCGCCAACAACTCGGGTACAAACACAGTTACCCTCTCCTACAGCCAGTCTGCAAGTGCCTGTTCAGGTTCTGGATCGTCGCGTTCGTCAGTCGGGCCGCAAGACAGTGATGCAGGGTTTAATTCTCTGGAGTTGCGGTACACCAGCCACTGCTACTTGGGAGGATCTGGATTCGTTGAAGCAGGAGTTTCCCCGAGCTCCGGCTTGGGGACAAGCGGGTTCACAAGGAGAGGGGGATGTCAGCATCGCCAAGACAAGGACTGAACCACTGGTTCAGTCGAGACGAGTTATTGCCAATCAGCAGACTGTAGCGGATCCGGCAACAGAAGATGGCGCGATAGAATTCAATCAAGGAGATGGGCCGGCCCAGCGGCCCAAGCGAGCGACCAACCCACCGCGTTGGCTCGACGACCACAGCCTGGCCCGTTAATCGAGCTAACGGTAACTGGTTTAAATAGAGATCGATCTCTTCCTGTAATAGGGGGCTAGGATTGGAATGACGGCTTCGGCCGGTGTAATCGGATAGCTGTGAGGGTGGTTGGGTGGCCAGCTACCGAACTTTTCCCCAATTCGAATTCGAATCCCTAAATTCCTCCCCGATCTAGTGAGTTGCTTATAGAACATCTCATGCCTATTGCAGGAAAAAATATCTCACGAGTAGGCGCAAACTGAATATTGTACTCCCTCCTATCTAAGTCTTTTTAATATTCCAATAAGGGACTACATACGGAACAAAATGAGTGAATCTACACCCTAAAATATATTTATATACATTCATATGTAGTTTGTGTTAAAATCTCTAATAAGACTTATATTTAGAAACAGAGGGAGTAGATGAGAGTACAATTCAGCCACTAAAATTCTCAATTTTCAAAGTATTATATGTAGTTTGCAGTTTACTCTTCATTTTCCTCTTTCCTTCGCCGCCGAAGGACGCCGCCGGCCTATAGCCCGGGGGCTGACGGCGGTGGCGGGGGCCTCCCCTCTCTCCTGCGCCATGGGGGCGGTGCGGAGCCCCGCGGTATCTGGTGGCACGACCGATCTGGCCTTGGTGGCGTGGCGGGCCTGCCTTGACCGGCGGCGGCGCGGCGGCCGCCTCGGCCGAGGGCGGCGATGGTGGCGGGTGCGGCGGCCGGGCCTGCTTCGGGCAACGGCCTTGGCTGCGTTCGGCGGTGGCGGCCGGATCTGCGGCGACGGATCATCTGACCTCGGATCGGCGGTGGCGGCATGGAGGGCCTGGTGGTTGGGTCGACACCATGCGTGGTTTGCCTTCCGGACAGATCGGATCTGGCCGGTGCGGCCTGCTCGATGTGCGGCGGCTCAGATCGGCGGCGCCCCGTGTACACGATGCTTAATGGAGGTTCTTCGAGCGGATCCGGATGAAAATCTCGTTCTCGGCTTGATGCCAAGACCGGCGTTGGCGACACTCTTTTGTGCCATTACCTTCTTGAAGGCATCGCCGTGGAGAAGCTACAGACCTCTATCCGCTACCTCCGGGGGAAACCCTAGATCAGTAGATCGGATGACAGCGGCACGTTGGCGTTGTTTCCTCCTTGGAGGCGTCATTCTTGAAGGCATACACGGGATCGAGGGACCAGTGGGCGGTTTTTTTTTGTGGAGTGGTGCTTCATCCTACACATTGATGACGACGGATCTCGGTGGCGTGGCGCAGTGGAGACTCGGCGCCCGATGCGCGGTGATGGACTCGCGCAGAAGGAGGTAGTTGTCTGGCGTCATGGTGGCGTTGATAGCAGGGTGGTTTGACAAGGTAGAAGCCTCAATATCTGCTCTGAAGACGGACTTGTGGAAGATGGCGGCGACAACACATGTGATTGCGTCAGACCAGTTTATGCTCCAGACCGGTATGTGGCTCGGCTGGGGCTTCTGACTTTTGATGATAGGCTTAGGTGAGTGATCTGGGTATTTGGCCTAGTTAGCGCCCCATCATCATATGGATAGGAGTAGTGGCATATGTTGCCAAGATGACGGATTCAGGCATATTGTTGTAATACTTTGTAAGGTCATCGAAAATAATCAATAAAGTGACCGCATGCATCTCCCAGATGCAGAGGCCGGGGGTCATCCTCCTTTTCTAAAAAAACGGAGCAAAATGAGTGAATCTACACCATGAAATATATTTATATACATTCATATGTAGTTTGTATCGAAATCTTTAAAAAAAACTTATATTTAAAAGAGGGAGTAGATGGGAGCACAATTCAGCCACTAAAATTCTCAATTTTCAAAGTATTATATCCCCCCTCTTCTCTTAGAAATTCAAGGACATGGAATATGGGATATTACGAAGTGGGATATGGATTTACCGTTAAATCTGTTTATGAATGGTTGGAAAAAGACTTTTTTCTCGATAAAGGGCGGTTTTATTATCTCAAAATGTAACATCAAACGGATATAACCTGACCTCTACATAATTAGGATATACACATCCAAACACAGAAGTCTGACAAAAAGACATAAAACAAAACCGACAAATCAAAAATAGTAGAGAAGTATCCGGTCCGAATAACAAATGGATTTGGAAAGCTTGCATCCCCCTGAAGATTAAGATCTTCATATGGCAGCTATTTCAAAATGCTGCCCTTACGCGTGATAATTTATGCAAGCGTAATTGGTTAGGGGATCCTACTTGCTCTTTTTGCCGAGAAGTATAAACTGCTAACGATCTTTTCTTCCTTGTTCTTTTGCTGACCTATCTGGGGTTTTTTGGTTTGGCTCTTGGTGCTTCCTGTAGTCCCAGATTTATTTGGCAAAGTTTATCTTGGCTCTATTGCTTCTTCCCCGGAGGCAAAATGTATATGATGATTCTGGCTGCAATATCCTCGGGCATTTGGTGTACTCGAAACAAAGTTACATTTGAGAAGCGCGTGGTGCGTTCTCCCTTGGAAGCCATTTTCACCGCATGTTCGTTTATGATGTACTGGGCAGGGCTGCTGAAGCTGGATGATAGAGTTGACTTTCAGGTTGGTGTGAAGAGACCAGTCCAGGTTGCCGCATCCCTCGCTGATCGTGCTTCTGCTTGGGGGAGACTCATGATCGAAGATGCTAATGGGGCTCAGCGCGGGTGAAGATTTGTGGCGGTGTGCCTCATGCTGATTTCGCTGGTGGTGGGGGTTTCTTTTTGCTCACTGTGGTTTGATGCCCTTTGAGTGGTAGTTTGTGCTTTTGGTGTGTTACTTGTTCGCTGGTTGTTAGTGTTAATATGTTTTCGCCCTGCAGAAAAAAGCAGATGTTTCGACATCGAGCATCTTTAGTGGGTTCCTGTTAATGCCCCAACTTGCTTTTCCTCTTTCCTGCCTCCTTGTTTTTGTGTTTATTCATCGCTAGTTGCTGTTAGGAGACTTATACTGAATATTTTCGTTAAGTGATTCATGGAAAGGGGCGAGAGCCCGGTTGAAAAAAGAAGAAGTGGGATATGGGCAGTTGCCACTCACAAATCGAAATGGATACTTGTTTTCTAGAGGTGCCTTGCGCTGTAAACTAGATGATACCCGCGTGTTGCTGCAGGATGAAAATGAGTTGATACATATTTATAAAATCACATGCAAAACCATTATAGAGTATTCAGTAACATGGCAACAATATAAAGAAAGTTTATAGGTGCCTGGTGGATTGTTGTAGGTGCAAAATAAATCCCATACATAAGAAGTGCCATGTACAAAGGAACACTAAGCATCCAAATAAACAAAATGGTAATTTGCACCGAGCATCTCCAGAAACTTAGAAAAAAGCCTCATATCAGTTATATCGTCTCACAATAAGTAATGAACGGGTGACCATCAATATTGATTGTAGAAATATTTTGAGTGAATTGCAGAAAACCACCACATTAGCGCATAGGTTTGCAGAAAAGACTCTTTTACGAATTTAGGCCAGAAACCATTAATTTTTGGTCTAATCTTTTGCAAAAAACACTGATCAGTCTATTTGGACATTTTAATTGCGATTATGACATGTGGGGCCACCATTTGCTGATGTGGCGTAACATTCATTAGACAAGGTATTTTTTGCCAAAAACTCCTTCCTCTCTGGAAAAATCTCCCTAAGAAACTCCCTCCCTCCCGAGATCCAGGGCGTGCTCGTCCTCGCCGTCGTGGTCCACGGGATCCAGGACACCGGGAAAAGCAGCGGCGCAGCACGGCCCCTCGTCGCCGGCGACCCCAAGCCAGCAGCGCACCCGCGCGTACGACCCATCCGCTGCATCCTCCTCTGGCGGCCGTCCTACCACCGCCCGATGAGGACGCGGCATCACCGGCCGACGGTGACACGCCGCCCCCTTCCCCCTCTGGGCGCTGTGGCCATGGCTGACGACGACGAAAACCACAGGATTGGCGACGGCTGTGGCGCAGCAGCTGCTGGAGTCGTCATCAGAACTGGCGGGGTTGTACTGCCCGCAGGCGTCCCTGGGACAGGAGTGGACCACGAGGGTTGACCCGTGCATGGCCTGGGCGCAGGTTTGCGAGCACCACTGCCTCCTCGACAGACCCGTGCATGGCCTGGCGGTGACCGGCAACCTTGTGCTCGCGTTCCAGGTGGGTGACCGCGGGTGACCCCGACAGATCCAGGTGGGTGCTCGGGATGGCCGAGGAACTCCAGGCCACGGAGCTTCATCGCGCGGGGGAGGCCGGTCCAGAGGGGCAGGCGGATGCGTTCTTCTACCGGCGAGCTCGGGCTGCCACGAGGACGGCGACGACGGACGGCTCTGCGGCGGGCCATGCTCGAGGTCTGAGCAACTAGCCAACGACGGCGAGCAAGCAGCAGGAGCGGCGCACAGCACGGGCGCATCCAAGCAGGAACCCTCACCGGTGAGCTCCGCCGCCCCCGGGGCATCGGCGTGGACGACAGCGCACGAGCGCGGGATGGCCGGCGGCGGAGTATGGCTGAGCTGGGTATGACAAGGGCCTAATTGCATTTTTGTTTTCAGATTGAAGGGTGCCTCTGTAAAAATACCAGGAACTGACAGTTATGACACATCATCAAATACAGGCCCCACATGTCATAATCATGGTTAAAATGTCCAAATAGACCGATCAGTGTTTCTTTTGCAAAAGATTAGGCCAAAAATCAGTGGTTTCTGGCCCAAATTCGTAAAAGAGTCTTTTCTGCAAACCTATGTGCTAATGTGGTGGTTTTCTACAATTCACTCAAATATTTCCTCTGCTGCATGGACGCAAACTAACACTTCCCTTATATATTTCTAAACCAAAAAACATCTTATTTTTTGATATAGAGTGAGTATTGCATTTAGTTCTGAAACCAATGAAGGATTAAAACTAGCGCTTATGCTTCGGCACACCCCCTAAACACATGGACGACTCAGATTAACCCATCCAGCCACCGTCAGCAACGACTTGAACTAGGGACTTCCTGGTACAAAGTTTGACGCGATAACCAACCAGCCGCCGTCAGCTGTTGTGTTTACATACTTCTTTCTTGTTTTTTTATTCTGTTCTCTTTCCTCTTTCCTATTTCCTTTGTTATTATTCCTTGTCCCTTTTTGTCTAGTTTTTTGTTCGGCTTTTATTTTCCTTTTTCCTTTTCTTTTTTCTTTTTCTTTTTATGCTCCTTTTTTGTTTTCCTTTTTCTTTTGCAATGTGCAAACTTTTCAGTTTTGTTTTTTTAATTAATGATTTTTTTAATATTGATGATTTTTCTTTCCAAAGTCGATGAACTTTATTCAAAATCGATGAACTTCTTATTTCTAAATTAATGAACCTTTTTTAAAATGAATGATTTTTTTCAAAGTAGATGAACATTTTTTTCAAAATCAATGGACTTTTTCCAAAATTTATAAACATTTTTCTAAAATCGATGAACTTCTTTTAAAATTCATGAAATTTTTCCAAATCCTTGAGCCTTTCCCCCAAATTTCTAAAAGAATCAATTCTTGGTATTTTTAATTTGTGAACATTTTGCAAATCCGCTAACTTTTTCAAATCCATGAACTTTTCCAAAAAGATGAAATGTTTTTCAAAGTCAACGATCAAAGGTCAAACATGTCAATGGTCAACTTTTCGTCCAGGTCAAATATGAAGAAGTTTTTTTTGTCGAACCACGAAGAAGCGATCAGGCGTATGCTCTTGACGAGCGACAGCTGATCGCTCGTGTAGTTGGGCCAGCCCATCAAAGGTGGCGTGCGACGCTGCGTCCGCTAACTAGCGCAGCAAGCGATGACTAGGTGCTCCCGCTGTATAGGGAGTAGCATAACACAAACCGGCGCACACACCCTTCCGTCTTGGGTCTGGTCCATTTTTCTTTTCTTTTTTTAACCTTCAAAAAATAGGTGTATGAAGTAGGATTCGAACTATGGACATCTTGGATTACTTTCACCCACTATAACTAAATAGGACAACTCACTTGTTGTGTCTTATTACTTCTTTTATTCTCTTTGTTGTGCATCTTCAGTCTGTTCTTTTTCTTTTGGTTGGCCTTTTCTTCTTCAGTTTATTTGTTTCTTCTTATTTTTCATTTTCTTAAATTCATGTTTTTTCTCAATTCTATGAACTTATTTTAAGGGTCCCAAGAAACAACAAGCTCTCAGACGGTGCCTTCTGGCGTACTTTTAGACAGGTCGAAGGATGCCAGGTTTGAATCCTACTTTTAGACCCAAACAACATCCGTTGAACAAGTCTATTTTTAGACATCCTTCGAATGACCTAACTTTTGCAAGTGGGTGGGCATGCACAAGGTAGGCATCTATGTCACGATTGAACGATTTTTGACATTGTATGCAAGTTGCAACATGCCCGAGTAGTTATTGGATTTTTTTACCGAGAACACTTTAGAAAATGCAAAATTTATTGTAAACCAAAACAACTTGGCATGGTGCCTTAAATTGGTCATACAAGGCCATGGGCAAAATCGGGGCCATTTCAAGGATGTCGAGAAACAACGTGCTTTGAACATGGTCTATTTTTGGATACACTTGAAATGACCCAACTTTGCAACCAGGTGGGCATGCCCATGATAGGAATCCATGCCATGTTTGAACAATTTTTCGACACCATATGCAAGTTGCAACACGTCCGGTAATTTATCGCCCTTTTTTGACCAAGAAAACTCCAGAAATCGTAAAATTTGTAGAAAACCAGAAAACCTTGGCATGCTGCCTTGAATTGTTCATACAAGCCAATGAAAAAAATTAGGGTCGTTCGACGGATGTCGAGAAACAACATGCTCTCAGATGGAGCCTTCTCACCTACCCGGACACCCTATGTTGAACATGGTGATATTTTCTACACGAATACAAAAAAAATTCGAGCAAATTCAAAAAAAAAGTTCCATATTTTTTTCGTATTTTTCTGAAATATTTTGAAATTCCAATTTTTTTAGTGTTTTCATAAAATGTAAAAAAATAAAAAATGTTCATGTTCAAAATTATGTTTGCTCTTTTTAAAATGTTTGTGTCTTGACATTATGAGCAATTTTGAAAACACAAACATTTCGAGGAATTCATAAGATGTTCGCGTTTTGAAAAATTGTTCGTAGTTTGAGAGGATGTCTGTGTTTTCAGTTTTGTTCCTGTTTTCAGAAAATGTTTGTATTTTTAAAAAATTGTTTGTAGTTTCGAAAAATATTCTCGTTTTCAATTTTGCTCCTATTTTTAAAAAAGTTTGAGATTGTGAAACATTGTTCACAAAAAGTTTGAGTTTTTTAAAAATATGTTCACAAATTTTGAAAAATTTCGGGTTTCAAAAACATTTACTTTGTCAAAAAGATATTCACATACGATTTTTTTTTGAAAATTTTTTTTAGGGGCTAGTGACGTTATGCACTCTATGAGTTTGCGTGTTAGATCCTCTTACCCTGTTTAGTATTTGTGAATTGGTGTTTAAGTGTTGTTGCTTTTGTTATTTTCTTGAAGGTTGGCACTGCAATTCAGCATTTGAGGCAGCCAGCCGAAGTGGCCAGCAATGAGAGCCATTATAGCCCTGGTCGCGAGTTTGATTCCCATCTAGGGCGTTATTTTTGTTGATTTTCCAGCGCAAATGGGCCGGCCTAGGTTAGTTGTGCCTATTGCATAAAGGAGGTCCTCCGAACGTACGGCGTATACGAGCGATCCATCATACGTACGAAAATGGATATGATTTATCAAATGTCTACATTGCCCTTTATAAGCTCCGTGAGGGGGGTGTACCGAAGCGGGTCTCTTAACGTGTGTGCTTGTGGAAATTGAGGATTCTTGCGGTGTCTGTCATCTGGGAGGGGAGTTGTCCTATGGATGGGGTGCCGTGCATCGCAAGATTGTTAGCGATTTTCTAGTAGTCTGGCATGTCGATATTGGAAAACTGCATGGATATCTTATGAATATCAAAAGCTGCATGGATATCCTATGGATGGGGGAGGGGGGGAGGGGGGGGGGGGTATACAAAAGGACTCGCACAAAACTGTAGCACTCTCTTGTTTAGAGATTGAAGTGTTTGCAAATATTTGAATACATGTGCAACATGATATTTGAGCATAGGAGATTAAAGTGGAAGAATCATTGTTAGCAGAAGCAACATGTGAGCACGGATCGAAACAAGTGATTTTTACTTTGACAACTTGTGATGTAAACCACCTTTGTCTTCAACAATACCGAGATTACGGAGGTAAAAAAAGAATATTGTGCGGTGAGCGTGGATCGAACACGCGACCTTCAGATCTTCAGTCTGACGCTCTCCCAACTGAGCTATCCCCGCTTTATGTTGTACGTTGGTCTAGTGGTATAGTGATCTTTAAATTTTGCTGCTCAGGCAGGCCCCAGAGTCTCAACGTAGCAGCGAATAGTCAATGTACATCGGCAATACGCATCTCTTGGAACTCTATACCATAGACTTTTTGCTATATATTTACACGTACGTGACAATGTTCTTCTTACATGGAAGAAAGAAAATCTAAGACCTGTGAAATAATCGTAAAAGTCCATAAAATACACACGCGGTTTAGGCAGTACATACTACGGAATAGTCCCGTTGGCTCATTAGCAAATTGTGTAATCAACCTGCAAATCTTCCTTTGGGAGAAAAGCTTTGCGGCATCAACCTCCAAGAACCAGCTCGAGAATGACGCGCTCCAACTCACTCTCGTCCCTCTTTGCGCGGTAGATCTGCAGCGCCGCATCCTTGACGGAAGCGAACGGATCGGTGCTCGAGCCGTCGCCGGCGGCACGGCTCCGGCGAGCGATCTCTCTGACGCAGGCGACGTGCAGGTACACGGTCTTGCAGGTGGAGCGGTAGAACCAGGTCCTGCCCCTGCCTCTCTCCCGGCAGCTGCTGCACCGGTGAGACGCCTCCTTCCGGAGCTCGAGCGTGAGCTCCTCCTGGGGGATCGCCAGCGGCAGCGCCGCGCAGCACGGGTGGAGGTCCATGCCCTTCTTGGCGGCGCAGTGGTAGTGCAGCCCGAGTACCTTCCCGCCGCAGGCGCCACATGTCCTGCCGCCGTCGTCGCCGTAGCGGAGCTGGAGCTCTCTGCCCTTGAGCAATGGGTGCGCCAGCGTGGCCTCTGCGAGGGCGCAGTCGCTGTGGAGGTCGAAGTCACAGGGCCGGCACATGTACCGGTCCCCGGCGCCTAGCTCCTTGCAGACGTCGCACTGGAACTCCGCCGCGCCGGCGGCCGTCAGCTTCAGCTTGTGCTCCGGGTGGGCGGGGTGGGAGATCTCCGCAGGTGCATCCTTGGAGAGAATAGTCATGGTTTTCGTCCCCAGGCGCTCGGCTTCTCGTGTTTAGATATGATGATCGGAAATTTGGAGTTCCTTGCGGTAATGAAACAGGAGATGTTAAAACAGAGAGAAGTTATTTATAGCCAAGTAAGCACGCCGAACCAAGAGTATAGACAAGTGTATGTGTCTAAGTCTTTGTGGAAACAAAAATATGAATATTAGAACATGAAGACAGTGTATGTATCTATCCTAGTAAGCGTGTTCCTACCGGGAAATGAAAAGTAAGCGCGCTCTTAACAGTCTGCCTGAAGAAGTTAATCTATCATCATGTTTTATCTGTTTTAGCTGGTCTAACAAGCAAAACAACATATAGTTGAACCTGAACCATGCATATATATGTCAACTTTGACTCGCCCAAACGGTAGTTGTGGATAGGATGGTCTGGCCTATTGCTCTTTCCTTGTGCTTATTTCGCTTTAGGGGGTTGGTTTACAGAGACAACTTTTATAACTTCTTGGTATACCCATGGATTGGCTAGTTTCTATTTGGAAGGTTGTAATTTCTTAACCGCAACAGTTTCTACCCCTGCCAATAGTTTAGCACACTCTTTGTTGCTACTATGAGGGCCCGAAGCACAAGGAGATTTTACTCGTTGGTGTCAATTAGGCGGTCTATGGACTTTTGTAGCTCTTCACCGGGCTTTTGCTACCGATTATCTGGTACTACATCTGTAGTGCTGATTGTTAGAGATTTGTAGCTAAGTAAGCACACCGGCCAAATGTATGTGTCTCTGTCTCAAAAGTCGTTAGTGTTCTTAATCTTATTCATAATTGTTGGATGTAGAAGTTTCTAGCTGGTCTAACAAGCTTATAAAGATTATACAATTGAACCTGAACCAGGCATGTCATATTTGACTCGTCCACTTTCCTAATTTCTAGGTCTGGATTTGAATAGCTACTAGTGTTGGTGATGTGCTAATCCCGAATAAATAAATGAAGGGGATATCTATCTGTCCAAGTAAGCGCGTTCCTAGCTGGAAAAGAAGGTAAACGCAGTTCTAACTGTCAGTCTGAAGAAGTTAATTTATCACCATGTTCTTACATGTTTTAGTTGGTCTAACAAGGAAGATGATGCGTATAGTCCTTTTTTGTAAAAGAGCGCCTCATAATCGACGGGCACACCGTACACCACAAAAAGAGTAGTGCCATAGAATCTGAAAAAAAATCCTGAAAATATGCATGCGCAACAAAGAATCTAACCATCTAAACTATGCTTACTTCGCAGCAAGAGGACATACCCCTCCTTTCCGGTTTATAGAGTTCAAATCTGAAATCTCATCAACCAAGGCACATGGTGAGTGAAGGAATGTATCTCGTGCTTTACAGAACTACCCAAACTGAAGCACACAAGGAGTATAGTTGAATCTAAACCATGCATGCATATGTTTTCTATGAACCATGCAAAAGAATCTGAGCACAAACGATGTCGAACTCAAGTACTCCCTTCATTTACAAATACAAAATGTTTTGAATATTTTAATATGAACTACTTACGGATCGAAGTGAATGAACGAACAAATCATTTTTAAATTTTCTTTATGTATTTTGAAATTTAATGTAGCAAAGGGTGCACGTGAGCTCGAGCTCACAAACTCTATGCACCGGCAATTGCCCATGAAACATGTCAATCTGCTTCTTATGAGCTCGAGCTCACATCATTCTGCTTCTTATGCTTGGCAATCTCTTTGTCATAAGTCTGTCTATCCATCACCCTTTCATAGTTTTGCTCATGAAACATGTTCAAAATTTTGTCAAGCACATAAATTCAGTTCACTAGTTAAACTAAACTCAATTAAAACAAAAGTTTGATTAACTAGTTAACTAGTGAACACCTACAAGATTTGACTAAAAAAATCAGTTAAATAGCTAACTAGTGAACACCTATAAGGTTCAGTTAAAACAAAAGGTCAATTTACTAGTTGAATAGTGAACACCTACAAGTTTTGATAAAAAACAAAAGTGAGTTAACTAGTGAACACCTACAAGATTTGGTTAAAACCAAAAGTCAGTTAACTAGTTAGCTAGTGAACACCTGCAAGATTCAGTTTTTTTTTTGTGGGGTTCTGCAAGATTCAGTTAAAACCAAAAAGTCAGTTAACTAGTTAGCTAGTGAACACCTGCAAGATTCAGTTAAAACCAAAAGTCACTGAACACCTACAAGATTCCGTTAAAACCAAAATTTAGTTAACGAGTTAGCTAGTCAGCACTACAAGCTTCGGTTAAAAGTGAAAGTTAGTTAACTAGTTAACTGCTAAACACCTAGAAGATTTAGTAAAAAAAGTAAATTCAGTTAACTACTAACTAGTCAGCACCTACAAGATTCTCTCGCTATCTCGTCCTTGTCTTTTCAAGAAGGTATTGTGTGTCGACGGCGAGGGTAAGCGGCGTTGGCGGCGGCGCAGAGGTGAGAGGGCGCGAGAGTGAAGGACCAGCGAGAGAGGAGTGTGAGGCCAACTTCACCGCGCGACCTCAAACGGACGTCCGTTTTTTCCGAATTCTGTCCGTTTGAGTAGAGATTTGGGGTCGTGTCCGGGCTTGTCCTGAGATGCGGTGGCCGTGCGCCCAGCGCGCGGCCGCATCCGTTTGCCCCGTCCTGTCCGCATCTATTTAAAAAAAGAGCAACGTTTCAAATGTCAAGCCCTAGTTCACGGCCCAGTTCATCACGCCGACAACAAAGTCAGTGGCCTACACGTCCATCGCCAGCGGCCGGCAACACAGTCAGCCTCCAAAATGAATAGTTGTCCTCGCCGGCAACACAGCCAGCGGCCGGCAACACAGTCGGCCTCCAAAATGAATGTTTTCTCGCCGACACACTGTCAGCGGCCCAGCGGGCGAGCGACACCCATGCCAGCCTCCAAAAAGAACGGCCACGCCGATCGGACGACCTAGTTCAGGCCTTCGGCGTCGAGCATCTCCTTTTGCCTGGCCTCGAACCAGGCCCTCATCTTGTCGCTCATTTTCGACAAGTCCACGCTCATGATCGCAAGGGCCACCTCCTTCACTTTGGTGGCGGCATTGGTGGCCTCGATGTCGAGCTGCCTCTGCCTGGCCTTGACGTTGTCGGCCTCGATGTCGAGATGCCTTTGCCGGGCGGCCTCTTCCATGTCGAGCTGCCTTTGCCGGGCCGCCTCCTCCATGTAGATCTTCCTCTTCTTGGTCGCCTCCTCCATCTCAAGCTTCTTTCTTTGAAGGTCTAGGTATTGCTTCATTTGCTCGTCCTTGCTTTGCCGCTTCTTCTTGTTCCTCACATCCTTTTGAGACATCATGCCATGCAAAGTGTCATGCAATGCCATGGATGAGGCATCACGTATGTCATCAACCTTGGAGTTGGTCTTGCCCCTCGGCCTCTTCAATGCCTCGCCATCTCCACCTCCGGCGAACTTGGCCGTCTTTAGTCCTCTCTTCCTTTGTAGTTCACGGTATTGGCCCTTGAACTTAGGGCAATTGTTGATGAGCGTCCAACAATGCGTAAGAGTGAATGGCTTGTCATTGTGCCGGGCCTTGAATGCCTTCAAAGATTGAAATACCTACAACACATGATCAAAAAGAAGTGAACATGCAAACATATACAAGGCCGAAGTCTCATGGCCGTAGTAAGGAAAGGGCTAGGAAGAGGAGAGCATACCGTGTCCCCAACGCCGAGACCACTCACGGGTCGTGCTTGAACGCTCTCAAATGCGGCTTGATACTTGTTGCACTCTTATTGGATGAACAACCATCTCTTTTGAATCGAGCCGATGCCACGGTTGCTTGTAATTTGGTAGGGCTCGAACATCTTTCTTTCATTGAATGTTTTGTGGACTCTCGTCCAAAAAACAATGCCCTTTTGTTGCACGTCGGTCCTCGGATCTTGGCTAATCTCCATCCAAGCTTGGCAAATCAACTTGTCTTTATCTTGTGTGTATGAACCCGTGCGAATGCTCTTCCTCTTCTTTTGTGCTTCCGCTCTTTGGGTGAGCTCGTCGATGAACAATGGCTCGCCACTAATATCAACGTCATTGCCTTCTTCTTCATCACCATCACCTTCGACATAGATGTCATCATCTTCATGCCACGAGTCACCATGGTCGTAGTCAGCACGGTCGTCGGCCTCTTCATCGGGCACATACTGGGCACGACCATCCTGACTTTGGGTCTCCTCGGGGTCGTAGGCACGGCCATGCCCACCCTCGAAGATCACGTCCTCCATGTACTGGTTGTAGAAGGGGTCGTCGACCGTTGGCGTTGGGGTTGGCATTCCGTCAAACAAGACGCGGGGGCCCGGCATGGTGGCCGTGAACGGTGCCCGTGCCTACTTTCTTTGCATCTCGGCGGCCGGCCGGCCGCCGCTGCTGGACCCAGGCGTGACGTTGAGGTCGATGACGACCACGGGGCGCGGTGTCGACGACGCGAACAAGCCCACGTCTGACGACCCCGAGAAACGGGTCTGGCCGTCGTGCCTTGGCGGAGGAAAGCCGGGCGACATGGGCGCGGTGCGCGAGGTCGGTGACTGGCAGTGCGTAGGCCGGGCGACCGACGAGCCTATGCTCGCCGGGCCGACGGCCGCTGCAGGGAACCCGGCCGGACGGCCCATGCCAAGCATGAGGATGGCGTGCGCTTTGTTGACGAGGTCCTCCTTCTCGTCGGCCGCGGCCTTGCGCCGCGCGGCCTCCAGCTCATCGCGCTGGGCGGCGAACTTGGCCACGGTGGCATTGACCTTGACGACCGCTCTCCGTTCCCTCCTCTTCGCCGATTCCGCGTCCAACTTGGCGATCTCCTCCGGCGTGCACTCCGACCGTGGCTTCCTTGGCGCCTTCTTCTTCACCTTTGCGGGCGGGTCGACGGCCAGGCCGCCGGAACTCGGCGGGGCATCGGCCATGGACGGGGGAGAGAGGGGCCGGCGGGAGGGACGTGGGAGGGGTTGGGGGAAATGGCGCCAAATGGGCGTGGGGGGGGGGTTGGTTTCTCCCACCGATAGGCGGCCAGGGGAGGACAAGCGCGCGCGCCCCGCCCGTCCGCATGCTGTCCGTTTCACCCCAAAACCGGCGCAAACTTGGGCCGGGGATGGGTCGAAAGCGGACACAAAGCGGACAAAAGTCCGTTTGCACCCGCGCGCTGGGCCGTCTCGTTTGTCCGTTTTACCCCAAACGGACGGGGACGAACAGGATAGGGTCGCGCGGTGGAGTTGACCTGAGTGAATGAGCTGGGTTGGCTGTTGTTCTGACCGAGCCGGCCAGACTAGTCGTTAGCGGCCGTTACGCGTGCCGTCACCCCGCGAACGGTTAGCCACGTCACAAGGAGATCTAAAAATTGTTCATCGTTTTTTTGCCACTTTCAATTTGTTTTGGCGCGGTGAATTTTGCCATGGTTTGTAAAGTGGTGATTTTTCACTAATGACACTGCTTTTGTGGTGGTTTTATGGATTTCACTCCATGAATGCTTTCTCATCGACCTGGAGGAGGCACCCGGCGGACCGATGGGCTTTGGCTTTGGCAAGGGCCCTTCCCGTCATTTTGACTTGGCGGACGAGTCCAAGCCTCCTTATATCCGCCTCACATATGAATTAAGGGGGAATGATCCCACGGTAATCGAAACACGAAAGCTTATAAATAGCTAATAATATACACTAAATAATACAGCTGCACTTTTAATCGTTTAGGCTTAATAATGTACAATAATATAGATGATCGGTAGATAGACAAATGGCAGCACAAGCTAGTGATCTAATGGTTTCAACATGATAGTCCTGGTGTTTATACAACAAACAACAACAAATAAGCTAGTGATCTTTTAAAAAACAAAAACATAAAAAAGCTAGTGATCTAATGATTTCAACTTAATAGTGATGAAGTTTACGGCAACAACAACAACAACAGTAACACAGTAACACACTTCTATATACGGGGGACAAGTAACATTTGCTTCTCCCTTCCACAGCAAAAGGCCAGGCTACAAAGGTGCGCCGCTACAAAAGAGCACTGCATTGCACTCACTGCGCCTGTGATTTGACGCTCAAGCTCAAGCTCTCGCTGCTCGCCCACCCGTCCTGCACCTGCATGGAGTACTGCAGGTTCCAGAGCACGTCGTCGACGGAAGGCCGCTCGCTCGGGTCACGGGCCGTGCAGTTGAGGGCCACCTCAGTCACCTTGCTCAGGGAGTCCACCGCGAACGTGCCGCGGATCGTCGGGTCGGCCATGTCTTTCAGCATGTCCGGGTCTTCGGCCAGGGCCTCGCTCAGCTACACGGATTGACAAAACGGGACGCAAATTCAGAATCATTATGTAACAATTTCTTCAGAAGTATGAAGCTCTAAGCTTTTGGTGATAGTATCTTTCAGTGTGATGTGAACATGAAGCTTGAGAACTGAGAGTCACCTGAGCTCTGAGGGATTCCAGCTCGCTTTGCGACGCCGTTGGTTTGCCTGTGATCACCTCGAGAAGGATTTGGCCGAACTGGTATATGTCATCCCTGTCCCCATGTTCTGCAGGTTGAGCGCTGCAGGCAGACAGAACCATAATCATTTTAGGTCACAGGTTGAGCGGCCTAATCAAATCCGCATTCAGTCTTATAGGTTAGGTTCGTATCCTTTGAGTTCCAACAACTAATCATTAGGTTCATGTCTGTTCTCTGTTCAGATAACTAGTAGCTCTGCCCTAGTTCCAGTTTATTAAGTGCGGATGTCACTTTCTTTCTGCAAGAACACTGTACCTGCCATGGTCGTTTTCCCCGTCGACAGCGAAAGGGTTTTCAGAGAATAGCTGCAAGATAAGAACGGTTACAACATATCTGTCCGTTAGGCAAGTGAGGGACTTCACCAATAATCTAAATAAATAAAAACTTGACCAATATTCTGGAAGTACCTTGCCATTCTTGCTGGTTGATATCATGGGGAGACTGAAGTCACTAATTTTCGACGTGAGGGTCTTGTCCAGCAGAATAGTTTCAATGTTGAGATCATTCTGTACAATTTCTGGGGCAGTCACATTGTGCAAGAACTGGATCCCTCTCGCGATACCAATGGCAGCAGTAACCCGCTGCGGCCATTTCAGCATTTCGCGCTTCCTCCACTCTGTGAAGCAAATCAAAGGGTTAAGTCAGATACCTGCAACTATTTGGTTATAGGTGGTAATGGTACATGTGATGCCTCCAGCTATACTTACCGGTAAGGTGGCTTCTTAGAGATCCATTTGTTACGCATTCAGAAACGAGGTATACCGAGCTAGCAACAGTAGGATTTTCCTGGTCATTGACAATGCAATGGCCAATGATGCTAACCAAGTGGCGGTGGCGGAACTTAGAAATTATCTCCATGTAATGGGACAGGCTCTGAGCAGAATACTTTGGCTTTAGTCTGAGACATTTCACCAAAACTCTTGTGCCATCTTGAAGCTGGCCGTTGTAATGCTGTAAGTGGGAAGGAGAATGGGGCAGAAACAAATGATAAAATTAGTCTTGACAAACTTTCTGGAAGAAAACTATACTGAAAACAGAACCATGGTTCACAATTGCTAGAGAGAGAGCTGGTGAATTGATGAAAACAGAGTTCAACTCCACCTGATTAAAAAAAGACTGACGATGCACGATAAACTGATGCAATGTAGTATAATATAAATACATAATAAAATGAACTGTTGTTTGTGTCTCAATTCAATTGTAGACCAAAAGAGTCCACTAAATATCAAGGGAACAATTTTGTTAGTCATAATTATAAAGACTCAAATTGCTAGGATTTGAATTATCCTTTTTCTGAAGTATAGTACATGGTAGATGAGCAGAACCCACACAGATGACACTCACACTACCATGCGCACAAATCTTAATTTTTTCCTACCATGTGTACAAATACGAGTGTGTATTTCGACTTCGTGCACATGGTAGGAAAAAATTGGAGCCGCTACCATCCTCACCTAGTGTGTTGTTCTGCCTAACGCGCCCGTGTGTACTCCGAATATGTGCAATAATAAGGGGTATGAAAGCAATTGAGATTTGAATAATCTAATCATGTACCATCACTGTTAGTGAAAAATGAAAGCAATTTCTCCATGTGTGAAGTAATTAGGGGTATGGAAGTCCACATTTTGCCAGTTTTTTTTTGCAGGGTACATTTTGCCAGGCTGTCAAGCCCCAATAATACAGATAATTTTTTTCTTTGTTTATCAGGTGTATAAGACGTGAACCAAATGCGGTTACCATAATAATAATTACATAGGGACAATAATTGGCAGACCACTATTGTACTCTACTATGAATGGAGATGCTTGAGTGGACCATTTGACAAGATCCCATCTGAACACCTAGCAGAGCTGAACATGCATGTTTAACATGCAATATTTCAACAACAAAATATGTGCATGGCTATGATCAGGCCATCTGCAGTATATGTTGAACCTCTGAATTGCAGGACTGAAGTAACAAAAGCTCAACCATTATGGCTGAAAAGGGCTGCATTGATGCATGGCATACCTGTGCAAGGGGGCTCTTCTTGATCAAGTTGGAGGATGCAAAGTTGTCCGTGGCTTCTTGGAGCTCCTCCGCGGTATATACGCGATACGCCGGTACTTCCAGCGTATTCACCATCGCGGCTTGCGATGCGTGCCCTGTGAAAATGTAGTTCATGTTAGGCAAGGCATGTTATCCTGCAAAATGTTGGCTGATCACTAATACTATGTCGTTGCTCATTGTTTTCCTTTCCCTTTTCGGTTGTCTGACTTTGCAGCTTTGTTTTATCAAAGTCTTCTGTGGAGCAAGGAATAAGGGTCCCTCCCATGTTCTAAAAACTCAGGGTCTAAGTAAGATCCATAATACTTTGACTTAAGTGAGTCACTAGGCTTGATTCAAAAATAAAATACGCAAGAGGAACTTAAAGCAACCGGTGATCTTCAAAGTTCAAACTACTCCTTCAGTTCTCTTTTGAACCACAAACCATAGATTACTCATTCATTTCTACAATGCCCATGATCTTGTGTCCCCTCTTAAATGAAACTGGTAAAGAGTAATAACAACATGGTACAGATTAACTGAAGCGGACAGTAACAAATGAAATCAAGCAATCAAAGCAAATGCAGGGTGAATTTGTTTATTATCTTACTCTTATCGGCAGGGGTGGCAATCTTCTGGGCCACCTTCGCTGCACCGCCCCCCTTCTTCGCCGGCGTTATCAACGGCGACTTGGGCGAGGCCATCACCCCGGGGTGCTGCTTCCTCACCCTCCTCAGCACCACCACCATCACCACCGCGATAAGCAACGCGCCTGCCACGACGCCGCCCACAATGCCAAGAACCATCCCCACCCCGCCGCCTTTGCCCCCACCCTGCTCGGCGCCGCTCCCCTGCGGCGGCGGCAGCAGGGCGGCGAGCGCCCCCGGGCTGCAGTAGGTGCTCGGCCGCTGCAGCTTCGCGTCGCGGAAGCAATTGCCCGCGTCGAGCACCGTGCGCGCCGACGAGTTGGACCGCATGCACGCCGGGCGCGCGCCGATGAGCCGGTTGGCGGAGACGTCGACGAACTCCAGCGCGTCCGCGCACGCCGTGCTCGCCGGAAGCTGCCCGGAGAGCTTGTTGTGCGACAGGTTGATGTGCCGCAGCGCGGGGAGCGCGAAGATGGCGGAGGGGATCCACCCCTCCAGCCGGTTCCGTGACACGTCCAGGAACCGGAGCTGGCCGAGAGAGGCCACCTCCGCCGGGATCTTCCCGGTGAAGTTGTTGTCGGCGAGGACGAGGCTCGCTACCGCCTTCCCCACCTCCGGGAACGCGCCGTCGAGCCTGTTCCGGCCCAGGTCGAGCTCGTGGAGGAAGGCGAGCCCGGAGAGGGACGGCACGGTGCCGTTGAGCCAGTTCCCGGACAGCACGAGGCTCTGCAGCGAGTACATGCGCGCCACCTGCTCGGGCACGCCGCCGTATAGGTAGTTGGCGCTGAGGTCGAGCGCCTGCAGCGCGCCGAGGCGGAGCAGCTTGGCGCCCGGGAGCGGGCCCCAGAGGCCGAGCGCGACGAGCGAGAGGTTGGAGAGCGCCGGGAGGCGGGTGAGCGTGGTGAAGAGCGCGTCGGCGGAGAAGTTGGACGGCAGCGCGGTGCGCCACGCCGGGTCGGGCCGGCGGTCGCCGCGCACGGAGAGCGCCGTGACCTGGCCGGCCGAGCAGGCCACGGCGAGCGACGGCGTGGGCCGCAGCGCGCAGGGGTCGGGGGACTTGACGAGCGCGGCCAGCGCCGGCGGGAAGCCCAGGAGGCGGCACACGCGGTAGAGCGCCTTGGCCTGCGAGGACTGCAGCGTCGTCTGCGGCTGCGACTGGGACTGCGCGGTGACCACCGTGGAAATGCAGCAGAAGAGCAGCAGGAGGAGCGGAGCGCCGGCCCTGCGATGGGACGAGGAGGACGCCATTGCACCTGGGAAGCCGAGAGGTGGGGTGGGGATGTTCGGGTGGCGCAATGCCGGCGCTTCAGGGAGCCTGGCTGGTCATCGCGGCGAGGCCGAGGGGTGGGCAAGTCAAGTGGCTAGTGGCCGCCGTGGAAGAAGAGTGGGATGTGTAGCGCGAGTGCGTGCCAGCCGAAGTAATAAACACGCGACTCGCTACCAGTACAGTTGCCACCGTCGGCCGTCGCTCATTCGCTCCGGCTGCCGAGTGGGGTTGACCGCGGTGGGCGCAGGGTGTCAGAGGGGCGAGCGCGTGTCGTGGCGGTGGGGTGCCGCGGAGCAGGTGGCGGGGGCGGCGTCGGCGCCATGTGGCCGCCGCGGGAAGGCTCGATCGGACGCGATGTGCTGCGTGCGCGTGCGCATCGGCGCATGTCACCGGCGCGCTCTTGCGGCCGGGCGAGGTCACGTCGGGGCGGGGCACGGCCACCTGGTGCCTGCAGTAACACCGGTTGCGGCAGTACGGGGAATTAAAACCGGGCGCAAGCGAGGCCTGCGTGGGTTCGCGCGGGGCTCCACGTACGTGCTCGACGGGAAACAGGGGCGAGTGGAGTGGGGTTCTCGGGATCGAGAACGACGGATCGGCCACCGGAGCACGTAGCGGCGAGCCGCTAGGCGCCAGGGCAGGTGGGAGAGCCAGGGCGACGCCGTGTATCGGGTCCGGTGCGCTGCTTGTCCCTAGCCAACGCCAAGCCAGGGTGCCAGTAGAGTAGAGTACGTCGTAGCGCGGAGCGCGCGCTCTGCTCTCCTGCTGATGCCACAGTGGCAGTGCCGATTTGTTCTCTTCTCCATAAACTCAACTGCCGCTCCATACACAAACAGAGCCAACAGGCCATCCAGCTAGCTACCTTCCAATCTCTTGGCGCACCAGCGTGAATGCAGGTGCATTTTTTCTGACGGACATTGTTGCATCTCGCGCAGCTCCCGGGGTTTCTTTTCTTTTCGGAAAAGGGGAAACGTCAAGACGGGATTGATTGACGAGAGAGGTTGATATTTTCGGCCCAGCTGCAATTCCCACGGCTCATCAGTCTTCCTACTGCTACTTGGAGTGTACCTAACTTCCATGCCACGAGTCAATCGAGTAAGACTTTGAAATGGGCTCCCCCGTTGCCGCCCTTTACCGGAAAGGTTAGGCCGGCACAGTGGTGGTACATTCACGCGTGCGGCGTGCGCGAAGCGATCGGTGCTGCGCTGGGGACCTGGGACCGAACCGTGCTGCCACCCCCCGGTTGCTTCCACTTTTCGTCCGTGCATGCATGCATGCATGCATCTCAGCTCTCGAGCCCCGGAGGCCGGATCCGTCCAGCCCAGAACATTGGCTGTGAAAGCAAATGGAAGTATTGCTTAACAGAAACAGAAAACACAAGTGGAAGTTTTGGGTTATGCATGCGGAGGAATAGCAATATACACAGAAGAGCGCTACGCTTCTACCGGTAGACGTCTAGTAAACATCCACCATCTTGACAACCGTCGGATCTTCACGCGCGAGCCGTCCGATCTAACACCTCGCATGCGGCTCGTTGCCTTCCCGACACACTAATTCCTGAAACAACAAACCAGTTGCACAAACAACGGCCGCATTGCAGAAACAATCCTGAAACAATGACTGTGTTGCAGAAACAATTCCTGAAACAACGGCCACGTTGGAGAAGCAATTCCTGAAACAACGGCTACGTTGTAGAAACAACTACCATGTTGCAAAAATTTGAAGATTGGAGGAACAATTCCTAAAACAACGACCGCGTTGCAGAAACAATTCCTAAAACAACGGTTGCGTTGCAGAAACAACTACCATGTTGCTTCCGTCGAATGGTGGTGAGAGAGGAGCGCCGACAAGCTCACCTCACCGGCAAGGTGGCGCACCGCACGCGGCCGACCGTCATGGTGGAAGCGGGGTGACAACGGCGACGATGGTGCGAGGCCTAGCTGCAACAGCGCACCGCCGCGGCGACGACGGCAAAGGCCTGCCTAGCCGGTGAGGATGGCTGCCAACACGTGGCGGTGGCGAGCAAGGGCACACTCATGGTGCAGAGTGTAGACGACCATCTCGCTTGGCACCACTGATTCAAGGAGATTAAGGAGATGAGGATAAGGTACGAGCCATGTCTGTTGCAAAGAATGTGCTGGTGCGGTCCACAGGGGACGCGTGGCAAGCAACCGAGGGGGCGGACGCAAACGTGATTGTCCGCCGGGTGATGTGTAACGTTTCCCATGGATCAGCAAACCTTTGGTATTCCCATGAATACCAAAGAATACCAATGGCATAGGCCCTGTAACTACAGTAAACAAACAGTGGCACTAGTAGAAAACAAGACTTTGGTTCGAGGAAGAGTCTCTAGACTGCTGTGAAGCAAGCAAAGCAAGATAGAGCAATCATTCTTACGAGTAAGTAACCTTCAACCTATAACCATTCCTTTGCTTGTGCTTGGCCATAGTTTCCTATTCCATGGTAGCCAACTAGCCATCATAACCCCAGCGGCTCCTCCTCCCAATCCTAGCCGCCCCTCCTCCTCACCCCCTCCCTGTGTTCCCTTCCTCGCCGCCGCCTGAGGCAGCCGCCGGGCAAGCCCGGGGCGTCAAGGATGGTGGCGGCGGGGCCTCGGTTGCCCTGCATCTGCGTGGGGAACCCCGGATCTGGAGCGACGGCTCCATTGGCAAGCACTAGTAGAAAAAGGGGCTTTGGTTCGGCCAGAAAAGAGCATTAGTACCGGTTGCATTATGAACCGGGACTAATATGAGCAGTAGTCCCGGTTCGAGCGGCTAGGGCACCGTACATGCATTACTCCCGGTTCAAATGGGACCTTTAGTCCCGGTTGGTGCCACGAACTAGGACTAAAGGGTGCGATGCCCATTAGTACCGGTTCGTGCCACGAACGGGTACTAATGGGGTTCGTGCCCTTATGAACCGGGACAAATGGCCCTTTTTCTACTAGTGTGGTAAAATGGATTTGCATTTGTGCTAACATAAGTCGTCCGAAACTTTCTTATTTATATGTCAGATTCTGAAAGAAAAAGATGCACTTCTTTTTTGAGTGAAAAGTGAAATTTACATATTTTTAGAACGTCAAACTTCACTATGCGCTTTTTCAAAAGTGCATGTGCTTGAAAAAAAAGTGCAAAATGCACTTTTCAGTAAGCAAAAGTTGCAAATCTTGGAATGAACTTAGACATAATAAAGGACTCAGAGCATAATATAAGACTTAGAGTAACTACAACTATGCAAATCCGATCCCCGCCGACCGGCCTGCTCTTCATGGAAGTGTTTGGTAGCCTGCATTAGGCCTAACTAGGCTCACGTGGAAAGAAAATGGCCACTTTGGTTGCCTGGGCTGCATCTGCTTCTCTGGCCGCGCGAAACTTAAATCACCCTCGAGCTAGGCCTTGCAGGAACGGCCGAATCAGGAGTTTTTCCAGAGCAAGGCTCGGCGCGGCCACGCGTGCCGATTCGGTGCATGCCTCGGGGAGCGCGGGAGACAGACATGGCGTCTCATAACTCTCCCTCTCTCGTGTCACCACCCGCTCCTCCATTCACATCACTGCCTCTCACTCTTCTCACCGCCCCCTGCTCTCCTCTCCTTCGATTGCTCGCCCGCCGCTGCACCGCCCCCTGCTCTCCTCTCCTTCGATTGCTCGCCCGCCGCTGCACCGCCCCCTGACCCCCATCATCGCCGGCAGGAACATCATCCAAGACCAGTGGGTGCCCGGCCTCGCGAACTCATGCATTGACCTGATGGCGGCTATTCGCGCGCCCTTGCCATTCTGCACCACGCCCCCACGTCAGGCGAATGAGGTGTCAGCCGCTCCTGCACCGCCGTCGTATCCGGACTTGATGGTCCTGGGTTTGGTGGCGCCACCGGAGTGGACATTGGGTGCGCTGCTGCTCGGGACCCAAGTGAGCGGAGGGGGTATTTTTTACCCCCATTCGAGGGTTTTCTCAGGGCAGCGCATTTGGGCCATGGACGACGGCGCCCCATACACTATGTTGGACATCTTTTATGATTATGAGCACTCATTAAAATATTATATGCTAATAAGTTATTGGACTTGGAAGACAACATGATGTGCTATGTTCCTTTATATCCGAATAGAAGTTATATTGTCATGGATCCTCCAACATGTTGGGCTTGCTTTCTATCCCTTGCTAGCCAAATCTTTTGCACCAAGTAGAGATACTATTTGTGCATCCAGAAACTATCAACCCAGTTTTGCCATGAGAGTCCATTATATCTACCTATGGATTGAGTAAGATCCTTCAAGTAAGTTGTCATCGGTGCAAGCAATAAAATTGCTCTCTAAATATGTATGATCTTTTAGTGTGAGGGAAATAAACTTTATACGAACTTATGATGAGGAAGAAATAAAAGCGACGGATTGCATAATAAAGTTATCTATCACAAGCGGCAATATAAAGTGATGTTCCATTGCATTAAGACTTCATGCATCCAATCATAAAAGCGCATGATAACCTCTGCTTCCCTCTGCGAAGGGCCTATCTTTTATTATACTTTCTATCTTTATACAAGAGTCAAGGTGATCTTCACCCTTCCATTTATATTTTCTCTTTTTGGCAAGCACTATATGTTGGGGATGATCCAGACATTTATACCCACGCGGATGTAGGTGATCATAAATTATTATTGTTGACATTACCCATGAGGTAAACGGTTGGGAGGCACCACTATAAGCCCCTACCTTTCTATGTGTCTTATTGAAGCTTTGATCTCATCAGTATCACGTGAATGTTAGCAATTATGAAATACTAAAAGATAGTTGAGTATGTGGACTTGCTACGTAAGAGCTCTTACATTGACTCTTTCCTATGTTATTATAAACTGCAATTGCATCAATGACCGAGATCATAGTTTGTTAGTTTTCAATAAAGTTTTTGGTTCATACTTTACCGTGTGAATGAATTATCACTTTAGCATAAGAAGTTATATGACAATATATTGCTGTTCTAAAGATGATCATGATGCCCTCATGTTCGTATTTTATTTTATCGACACCTCTATCTCTAAACATGTGGTCATGATCATCAGTTTCGGCTTTCGCTTGAGGACAAGCGAGGTCTAAGCTTGGGGGAGTTGATACATCCATTTTGTATCATGTTTTTATGTTGATATTTATTGCATTATGGATAGTCATTTCATATTATGGTACAATACTTAT